>NC_086450.1:487799129-488099129 GCF_028390025.1 Pseudophryne corroboree
GCGCCGCTGTCAGTGAGGAGGGGATGTGCTGCTGTCAGTGAGGGGGGATGTGCTGCTGTCAGTGAGGGGGGATGTGCCGCTGTCAGTGAGGCGGGGATGTGCCGCTGTCAGTGAGGGAGGATGTGCCGCTGTCAGTGAGGCGGGGATGTGCCGCTGTCAGTGAGGAGGGGATGTGCCGCTGTCAGTGAGGAGGGGATGTGCCGCTGTCAGTGAGGGAGGATGTGCCGCTGTCAGTGAGGCGGGGATGTGCCGCTGTCAGTGAGGCGGGGATGTGCCGCTGTCAATGAGGGGGGGATGTGCCGCTGTCAGTGAGGCGGGATGTGCCGCTGTCAGTGAGGAGGGGATGTGCCGCTGTCAGTGAGGCGGGGATGTGCCGCTGTCAGTGAGGCGGGGATGTGCCGCTGTCAGTGAGGGAGGATGTGCCGCTGTCAGTGAGGGAGGATGTGCCGCTGTCAGTGAGGCAGGGATGTGCCGCTGTCAGTGAGGCGGGGATGTGCCGCTGTCAGTGAGGAGGGGATGTGCCGCTGTCAGTGAGGGAGGATGTGCCGCTGTCAGTGAGGAGGGGATGTGCCGCTGTCAGTGAGGGAGGATGTGCCGCTGTCAGTGAGGGGGAGATGTACCGCTGTCAGTGAGGTGGGGATGTGCCGCTGTCAATGAGGGAGGATGTGCCGCTGTCAGTGAGGAGGGGATGTGCCGCTGTCAGTGAGGGAGGATGTGCCGCTGTCAGTGAGGGGGAGATGTACCGCTGTCAGTGAGCGGAGATGTGCTGCTGTCAGTGAGGGGCGGATGTGCTGCTGTCAGTGAGGCGGGGATGTGCCGCTGTCAGTGAGGCGGGGATGTGCTGCTGTCAGTGAGGGGGGGATGTGCTGCTGTCAGTGAGGGGGGGATGTGCTGCTGTCAGTGAGGCGGGGATGTGCTGCTGTCAGTGAGGGGGGATGTGCCGCTGTCAGTGAGGGGGAGATGTGCCGCTGTCAGTGAGGAGGGGATGTGCCGCTGTCAGTGAGGGAGGATGTGCCGCTGTCAGTGAGGGAGGATGTGATGCTGTCAGTGAGGCGGGGATGTGCTGCTGTCAGTGAGGCAGGGATTTGCTGCTGTCAGTGAGGGAGGATGTGCCGCTGTCAGTGAGTGGGGGATGTGTCGCTGTCAGTGAGGCGGGGATGTGCTGCTGTCAGTGAGGCGGGGATGTGCCGCTGTCAGTGAGGCGGGGATATGCTGCTGTCAGTGATTCGGGGATATGCTGCTGTCAGTGAGGAGGGGATGTGCCGCTGTCAGTGAGGGAGGATGTGCCGCTGTCAGTGAGGGGGGGGATGTGCCGCTGTCAGTGAGGCGGGGATGCGCCGCTGTCAGTGAGGAGGGGATGTGCTGCTGTCAGTGAGGGAGGATGTGCCGCTGTCAGTGAGGGGGAGATGTGCCGCTGTCAGTGAGGCAGGGATGTGCCGCTGTCAGTGAGGCGGGGATGTGCTGCTGTCAGTGAGGGGGGATGTGCCGCTGTCAGTGAGGAGGGGATGTGCTGCTGTCAGTGAGGAGGGGATGTGCCGCTGTCAGTGAGGGAGGATGTGCCGCTGTCAGTGAGGGGGAGATGTGCCGCTGTCAGTGAGGGAGGATGCGCCGCTGTCAGTGAGGAGGGGATGTGCTGCTGTCAGTGAGGTGGGGATGTGCTGCTGTCAGTGAGGCGGGGATGTGCTACTGTCAGTGAGGCGGAGATGTGCCGCTGTCAGTGAGGCGGGGATGTGCTGCTGTCAGTGAGGTGGGATGTGCTGCTGTCAGTGAGGAGGGGATGTGCCGCTGTCAGTGAGGTGGGATGTTCTGATGTCAGTGAGGGGGGATGTGCTGCTGTCAGTAAGGCAGGGATGTGCCGCTGTCAGTGAGGGGGGATGTGCCGCTGTCAGTGAGGCAGGGATGTGCCGCTGTCAGTGAGGCGGGGATGTGCCGCTGTCAGTGAGGCGGGGATGTGCCGCTGTCAGTGAGGAGATGTGCCAGCTGTCAGTGAGGCAGGGATGTGCCGCTGTCAGTGAGGCGGGGATGTGCTGCTGTCAGTGAGGCAGGGATGTGCCGCTGTCAGTGAGGCGGGGATGTGCTGCTGTCAGTAAGGCGGGGATGTGCCGCTGTCAGTGAGCCGGGTATGTGCCGCTGTCAGTGAGGAAGGGATGTGCTGCTGTCAGTGAGATGGGGATGTGCCGCTGTCAGTGAGGGGGGATGTGCCGCTGTCAGTGAGGCGGGGATGTGCCGCTGTCAGTGAGGAGGTGATGTGCCGCTGTCAGTGAGGTGGGGATGTGCCGCTGTCAGTGAGGAGGAAATGTGCCGCTGTCAGTGAGGCAGGGATGTGTCGCTGTCAGTGAGGCGGGGATGTGCCGCTGTCAGTGAGGCGGGAATGTGTCGCTGCCAGTGAGGTGGGGATGTGCTGCTGTCAGTGAGGTGGGGATGTGCTGCTGTCAGTGAGGAGGAAATGTGCCGCTGTCAGTGAGGCAGGGATGTGTCGCTGTCAGTGAGGCGGGGATGTGCCGCTGTCAGTGAGGCGGGGATGTGCTGCTGTCAGTGAGGCAGGGATGTGCTGCTGTCAGTGAGGAGGAGATGTGCCACTTTCAGTGAGGAGGGGATGTGCCGCTGTCAGTGAGGAGGTGATGTGCCGCTGTCAGTGAGGAGGGGATGTGCCGCTGTCAGTGAGGAGGTGATGTGCCGCTGTCAGTGAGGAGGGGATGTGCTGCTGTCAGTGAGGAGTAGATGTGCCACTGTCAGTGAGGCAGGGATGTGTCGCTGTCAGTGAGGGGGATGTGCCGCTGTCAGTGAGGCGGGGATGTGCTGCTGTCAGTGAGGCGGGGATGTGCCGCTGTCAGTGAGGGGGGGATGTGCTGCTGTCAGTGAGGCGGGGATGTGCCTCTGTCAGTGAGGGGGATGTGCCGCTGTCATTATGAATAAATGCAAAAGAAGCCATTTAAAAAATATCAGTTAAAGTCAATGATGATTGCAGCTTCTATTAGCTGCTCATTAGTACAGTAAATCTACCCATACTCCTACATCCTCCACCACAGCATGCCCCTACATCCCCCACCACATCATGCCCCTACATCCCCCACCACAGCATGCACCTACATCCCCCACTACAGCATGCCCCTACATCCCCCACCACATCATGCTCCTACATCCCCCACCACAGCATGCCCCTACATCCCCCGCCACAGCATGCCCCTTCATACCCACCACAGCATGCTCCTACATCCCCCACCACATCATGCCCCTAAATCCCCCACCACAGCATGCCCCTACATCCCCCACCACAGCATGCCCCTACATCCCCACCACAGCATGATCCTACATCCCCCACCACAGCATGCCCCTACACCCCCCACCACAGCATGCCCCTACATCCCCCACTACAGCATGCTCCTACACCCCCCACCACAGCATGCTCCTACTCCCCCACCACAGCATGCTCCTACACATCCACCACAGCATGCTCCAACACCACCCACCACAGCATGCTCCTTCATCCCCCACCACAGCATGCTCCTACATCCCCACCACAGCATGATCCTACATACCCACCACAGCATGATCCTACATCCCCCACAGCATGCTCCTACACCCTCCACCACAGCATGCCCCTACATCCCCACCACAGCATGATCCTACATGCCCACCACAGCATGCCCCTACACCCCCACCACAGCATGCTCCTACACCCCCCACCACAGCCTGCTCCTACACCTCCACCACAGCATGCTCCTACACCTCCCACCACAGCATGATCCTACATCCCAACGACAGCATGCCCCTACATCCCCACCACAGCATGATCCTACATCCCCCACCACAGCATGCCCCTACACCCCCCACCACAGCATGCCCCTACATCCCCCACAACAGCATGCTCCTACACCCCCCACCACAGCATGCTCCTACATTCCCCACCACAGCATGCTCCTACATCCCCCACCACAGCATGATCCTTCATCCCCCACTACAGCATGCTCCTACACCCCCCACCACAGCATGCCCCTACAGCCCCCACCACAGCATGCTCCTACATCCCCACCACAACATGATCCTACATCCCACACCACAGCATGCCCCTACACCCCCCACCACAGCATGCTCCTACACCACCCTCCACCGCATGCTTCTACACCCCCACCACAGCATGTACCTACATCCCCCACCCCAGCATGCTCCTACACCCCCCTCCACAGCATGCTCCTACACCTCCCACCACAGCATGCTCCTACACCTCCCACCACAGCATGCTCCTACACCCCCACCACAGCATGCACCTACACCCTCACACCACAGCATGCTCCTACACCTCCCACCACATCATGCTTCTACATCCCCCACCACAGCATGCTCCTACACCACCCACCACAGCATGCTCCTACACCTCCCACCACAGCATGCTCCTACACCCCCACCACAGCATGCTCCTACACCCTCCCACCACAGCATGCTCCTACACCTCCCACACATCATGCTCGTTCATTCCCCACCACAGCATGCTCCTACACCTCCCACACATCATGCTCGTTCATTCCCCACCACAGCATGCTCCTACACCACCCACCACAGCATGCTCCTACACCTCCCACCACAGCATGCTCCTACACCACCCACCACAGCATGCTCCTACACCACCCACCACAGCATGCTCCTACACCCCCACCAGGGCCGGCAACAGAAATCTTTGGTCCCGGTACACTGATATCTCTGCGGCCCTCCTCCCCAACCCAAACCCCCTCCCCCTTGACCTCAGACCCACACATCCCTCCCTGCAAAGCTAACCCTCTCCCTACAGCCTAAACCTAACACTTTCCCACAGCCTAACAGTAACCCTCCCCGCATACTTACGTTCGGCATTCTGACTGCTGGGATCTTAAACATGGGGATCATAACTTCATTCCGTGGGAAACAGTCCATATTTATACAGCTCCTTTCAGAAGCCAAAATGGTAAATTAATACAATCCATGTGCTTTAAATGGTATGCTTTGCCGTAAGGTTCCACCATAAAAAAAGGAGATAGTCAGACCCACAATAAACAATATATAAAAACAAAGAGATGGTGGCTCTGATAAATGGTTTCTTGACTGGATAGAATAACATTATTAAAAGAATTATACAGGTATTTTTAATGTACAAAACATCGTAAAAACATTAATGGCATTGATCAATAAAATAAATCCCACATAACACACCCTGGATAGCAGTGTCTTATGTGGACAGCATTAGTAGAGGAGGGTCCATTCCTATGATTGCCATAGGCTACTGGACATGTGCTACTGACACTGGAATACATTTCCATAAACTGCTAAACCTGCTTTCTAATAAGTGTCAGTCATAGGACTGGACACTCATAAGACACTGCTTATCCAGGGTGTATTATGTCGGATTTATTTTATTGATTAATGCCATTGTTGTTTTTACAATGTATTGTATATTAAACATATAATGACATTACTATTGTTCTATCTAGTGAGTTAAGAAATCATTTATTAGCATCTTTTAGAAGCCTATTTCAAAAGCCCCAAACTCCTGGTGACCTGAGAGCGCACACTTACCAACATACACAGGTGCCCGCCGATATCCAGACCAGGCTTGGAGTCCCCACAAGCTGACAGCTTGCCTGAGGCTGTTTTATTCCTCAGTCTGTCTGCGCGCTGGCCGGCCTTTGCGTTGTCTATAGCCGCATTGCACTCCCGCTCCTGCTCGGCGGCTCCTCACAGAGCAGAGATGCCAGAGACACAGGGTGGGTGGGCGGGGAGGAGAGAAGGAGAGGACGCAGCAGCACCGTGCGTAGCCGAGCGCGACATCACTGCGCATCAAGAGTTCCAGACAGCTGACCTGGTGGGCTGGGAGCAGTGGGGGGTTACCACAGGGGGGCCGCAGCTTGTACGAGCAACCTATTTACAATTACATGTATCCATCCATACTGCAGCCGCCGCACTGCAACAGCAGGACCTTGGGGCCCCTCAAAATGTCAGGGACCAGGATGGGTGTCACCTTTGACCCCCCATTGCGCCGGGCCTGCCCTGCCCTGCAGCATGCTCCTCACCACAGTGTGCTCCTACACTCCCCACTGTTATGAACCACAGGTAGTGGTTCATTCCTGTTTTCCGTTTATGTATTTTATGTGTTAGTTCTCTTGCAGGCCAGGATTTCACTTTGCTCTGGTTTAAAAGACTCTTGTTTGCTGCCGGTGGTGAGTCTGTGTAATTGCAGCCTGTTACCATGTGTTTGGCCTCACCTGTCTGTTAATTGCATCTTGTCAGTTTGGAGTCGTGCAACAGGGCAGCTGCACAACATAATTAATTAGGGCTCCCTGTTATATTCTGGCTCAGTGCATTACACAGATGCCGGTGATAGTTTCTGAGCTTCTGTCTAGCAGCTGCTGTCTAGCTGCTTGCAGCCTTGATCCAGTGTCTGATCCAGTGTCCTGCCGTGAAGCTTTCCTATCCAGAAGTTCTGTGGCTTTGTCTGTGCCTGACCGAGTATCTGGCTTCTTGGTGTTCACCGGTCTGTCATTTGGGATTCTGCCTGTCCTCCGGTTCTGAGAGCCTGTGTCTGCTTCATTGGGGGTTCCTGTCCGATTGCCAGTATTTGTACTGGTTTCGTGAGTAGCGGCTTTGCCGCGTCTGTTGGCCTAGGCCGCTGTATTCTTTAGTTATACTAGTTACTGGTGTTTTGCAGAAGGTTCTGCATATGCTGTCACCACTGGTACATAACAGTATTGTGTCGGCGTGTGGACAGCATTTCCTTTGTTGCTGTTTATCCTGGCGGCTGTGCCGCATAAACATTTAGTTTTTGCATACCTCCCAACATGACCCTCTCCAGGAGGGACACAATGCTCTGCTTCTGGGATTTTCTCTTAATTTATGATTGCCGGCACCTGTGTTGAACAGGTTAATGGATAATAAAGGTGTTTCACCACAGGTGATGGCAATCATACATGAAGAGGGAAGTCCAGGAGCAGAGCATTCTGTCCCTCCTTGAGAGGGTCATGTTGGGAGGTATGGTTTTAGGTCTCTAGGTAGCCCCTAGCTCTCTGTTTTGTTTAGTTAGAGGTCCCCTTGTTATCATCCCGTCTCGGTTCATGCCTTATCTCACATTAAGACCTGGGGGCATCGGAGTTGGGCAGACCCTAATCCGCCCTTCAAACGCGGCTGCCATCGGCCCAAGAAACCATAGTCTCGCAGGCGTAAACTGACCACGTGGGTGAAACAACGGAGGTAGGTTGCTAGGGGTTACCATTACACCTTGTCATCATTTCAGCATCACGTTCTTGTGCTCTGGAATTTCTACGCAATACCTCTTTGTTCAGAGCACCAAGAACGTAACATTTTCACCCGCCCTACAACAAAAAAAGAAACAAAGCTAAATAGTAGTTTTCTCTTTTTGGCCCAGTCCAGTGTCTTGTCTAGAATCCAGTCCTGTCTAGAACTCAGTGTGCAGAATGCAGTCCGGTGTTTAGAATCCAATCCTGTCTAGAATTCAGTGTGCAGAACCCAGTCCAGTATTTAGAACCTAGTCCAGTGTTTAGAATCTTGTCTAGAAACTTGTCTAGAATCGTGTCTAGTCTCTTCTTGTCTAGTTTGAAATCCTCCTATGCCTACTTTGCAAGCCCTGCAGGCATCTCTCTCAGCCCTGAACTCTGCTTTCAGTGCTTTGAAACCTGAGCGACTGGAAGTTTTGCAGCAATCCTTAAAGCAACTGCAAAACCTTCTGACCAAAATTTTGCTTATCTTGCCAGAAGTTGTTGAGAGTACATCTATCTCTGAAGAGACTCTTGCTCACAGTATGGTGACAAGAGAATCCTCAGGTTTAATTGGAGAGAAAAGGTTTAAAAGTTTTCTGCGGCCCATGCTCTCAGAAGAGGAGCGTCTGCGTCGCAGAAACTTAAATTTATGCCTATATTGTGGGGGTTTAGGCCACTATCTGCAGACCTGTGAGTTGCGCAAGCCAAAGTGTGGCGACAAGTCCTGCCCTCTGGCCAAGTTGAGTCAGGATACAAGACATACTCCTGACTCTGCTGTGGCAGAGGTACTTGTCACACAACCCACACTAAAAAGCACTCTGTCCTATAATTGGGGTCCTTGGGCTAGGGAGCCCCATTATAGATTCAGGAACCAAAGGAGAATGTTTCTCTACTCTCTTCATTTTCCTGTTGAAGCAGAGTTGCAAACCCCTTGAACGGTGCCCGATGCCCGGGGTCCTGGAGCGGTGCCCGATGCCCAGGGTCCTGGAGCGGTGCCCGATGCCCGGGGTCCTGGAGCGGTGCCCGATGCCCGGGGGCCTGGAGCGGTGCCCGATGCCTGGGGTCCTGGAGCGATGCCCGATGCCCGGGATCCTGGAGCGGTGCCCGATGCCCGGGGTCCTGGCGGGGTACCTGATGCTCTGGGTCATAGAGGGACATCAGATATAACAGCTCAGGTGTCAATACTAGAAGGGGTCTCAGAAGCTGTTACCCCAGGTAGGGACTTGGAAAGCGCAACCCCAGAAAAGGTGTCTAAAACCATAGTTCTAAAAGGGAACTCGAGAAACAAAACCTCAGAAGGGATCTTTGAAGTAATATCCCCAAGTGGGGTCTCGAGAGACACAGCCCCGGAGAAGGGTCTAGAGGTCACTTCCCCAGGAAAGGACTCAAGAGGCATAGCTTTAGTGGAGGTTCTGAAGGTTATAGCTTCAGCAAAAGTCCCGGAAGTCATAATCCCGGCAGAAGTTTCGATAATTATCGACTCAGAGAGGAAGGCTGACGGCCCGGTCCCAGAGAGGGAGGCTGACGGCCCGGTCCCAGAGAGGGAGGCTGACGGCCCGGTCCCAGAGAGGGAGGCTGACGGCCCGGTCCCAGACAGGGAGGCTGACGGCCCGGTCCCAGATAGGGAGGCTGACTGCCTGGTGCCAGAGAGGGAGGCTGACTGCCTGGTCCCAGAGAGGGAGGCTGACTGCCTTGTCCCAGTAAAAGAAGCCAAGACCACTGCCCCAGCGGGGTTCCCGAAGGCCACTGCCCCAGCGGGGTTCCCGAAGGCCACTGCCCAGCGGGGTTCCCAAAGGCCACTGCCCCAGGGGGTTCCCGAAGGCCACTGCCCCAGCGGGGGTTCCGCGGGCCACTGCCCCGGGTGGGGTTCAGAAAGTTACTACCCCGGGTGGGGTTCCAAGGGCCACTGCCCCAGGTGGGGTTCCAAGGGTCACTTCCCCGGGTGGGGTTCAGAAAGTCTCAGCCTCGAGTAAGGTCAGTAGTGACCTGGTCCTAGCAAAGCACTCTAGTCAGTCAGATGGGAAGGAAGCAGATCCTGACTCTGTTGATATCTCAACATCTATAGTCTTTGATGGGGACTTAGTCCAATTTCTGGCTCTTTACAAACACTACACAGGGCCGGCAATAGATATATTGGGGCCCGGTACAGTGATATCTCTGGGGCCCCCTCAGAGCAACGGAATTTGCTGCGCTATATAAATAAACTGTTATTAAATAAATATATCTATTTTTATTTATCTACAGTATACAGAGATATAAATATGTATAGCTCTCCTTCTTCCCCCACACACACCATGGTCTGTCTCTCCCCAATAACTCCATGATGATTCCCTGCTGGACACTAAGTGGCATATACTTGGGGCCCCTCAGATCCTTGGGGCCCGGTACAGGTGTCCCCTTTGACCCCCCCTGTCGCCGGCCCTGACACTACATCTTGGATGTCCTCTCGCCACCTCAAACTCAACATTTCCAAAACCAAATTAATTATTTTCCCACCAGCTAAGAGTAGTTACCAACCTGATATCTCTATAACTGTTGACAATGCAACTATACACCCCACCCCACAAGCTCGTTGCCTAGGTGACACCCTTGACTCTGAACTGTCCTTTGTTCCACACATTCAATCTGTCTCTAAATCATGTTACATGCACCTTAAAAACATATCCAAAATACGCCCTTATCTTACACAAGACATTGCAAAAACATGCACTCATCATCTCCCGCATTGATTATTGTAATAGTCTCCTTACTGGTCTTCCCAAACATAGGCTATCACCACTTCAATCCATTTTAAATGCAGCTGCGAGGCTAATCTTCCTCGCCAGATGTTCTTCATCTGCTGATCCGCTCTGTCAGTCCCTCCTTTGGTTACCGGTATTCTACCGTGTCAAAAATAAAATACTTTACTTACATACAAGGCTATTAACCAAACTGCACCATCATACATCTCCTCACTCATCTCAAAATATCTCCCTACCAGACCTCTCCGCTCTGCACAAGATCTGCGTCTCTCATCCACATGTATTACCTGTTCCCACTCAAAATTACAGGACTTTACCCGGGCTTCACCCACTCTGTGGAATGCACTCCCATGCACAATAAGACTCTTCTCTAGTCTCCAAACCTTTAAACGTTCTCTGAAAACTCATCTCTTCAGACAAGCCTACCAAATTTCAGACCCACACACATAACCTTCACAGCTTCCCTATCAAGTTACATCCCCTCTGTACAGTCCACATAAACTCACATTTTGTCTTCCAACATTGCTGGGTGATCATATCATATACAACCCATTAAGAACCTAGCAACCTGGGGAACCATTATGTGACAAGTATCATCTATCCTTGTGTATCAATGCCTATTTCCCTATAGATTGTAAGCTTGCGAGCAGGGCCTTCCTACCTCTGTCTGTATGTCTGTCTGTCTTTGCCCAGTTTTGTGCTATAATTGTTGTTCTAATTGTAAAGCGCAACGGAATATGCTGCGCTATACTTCACTTCAGAGAACCTTGTGCTCTATCTGATATATTCCTTTAAAGGGAAGCCTTTTGAGTGGGCGTCCAATTTAATGAAAACTGAAGATCCCATTCTTCAGGATCCTCTGGCATTCAGTGATGCAGTTATTAAGAGATATGGTTCCAAAGAAATTGGTTCAGGTTCCTCTAGGTCACCCGTCTTATCTGCTGAGAGTCCACCGTATACTGTAAACTCGGCACAAAAGTCTCAGCCCGTTGTTTTGACTGCAGGATGTGCTTTTCTGTCTTCTTCTAGTAGTAGTACTTTGCCTGAAAGTTCAGTTCCCAAGGTTAAGAAACCAATCTCTGATTTGAACCCAGCCTTGCTGGAAGGTGTTAGGCGCCGAGGGTCCGCTCGTCAGTGCGGCCCGGCGCCTAGCAACGGGGACGCCACTGTCGGACCGCGTTCCCCGTTGCTGGGTCTAAGTTAATCACCTCATTGGTTTCCTGGCTGTGTAGCATGCAGCTGCACGGCATGTTGTAATTAATCACTCATCTGTTTCCCTGGCCAGGCAGCTTGGCAGCTGCATGGCATTTAATCCAATCAGCCTCCAAACAGCTGATTGGAGGACTCTCTGTTAAGAACACTTCCTGGGCTTCTCACAGACGCCGGTAATAGCTTCCTGTTTGCCTGTGTATGCTACAGAGAGTTTCCAGTCCTGTTCTATTCGGTTGTTCCAGTCCTCAGAGATCCTGTACTCGGAAGTTTGCCATCTGTTCCTGGAGTCTGACCGAGCACCTTTAACATCTTGTGGTGTTCGTGAGTCGTGGCGCAGCCGTGTGTTGCGGCTTGTCCGCTTACTGTTTATTATTTAGTTTACTTGTGTTCTGGAGCTTTTGCGGAGGATTCCGCTTCCACAGATCCACTCTGGTATCCAGCGGTGTTGGATAGGAGTATCGGATCAGTGGATCTTTGGTTGTCCTTTTCCCTGGCGGCTAGTCCGCACATACCTTTTGATTTAAGTTAGTTAGCTTGTAACCCCTGGCCTGGTTGCTTAGTCAGAGGGCCCCTTGTTATCACCCTGTCTCGGATTTCCCCTTGTCTCCCATTAAGACCTGCGGGGGCATCGGGGTTGGGCAGACATAATCCGCCCTTCGAACGCGGCTGCCATGGGCTCAAGCAACCATAGTCTCGCAGGGGATTTCTGATAACACGGGCGAGACAACGGAGTTAGGGCGCCAGGGGTTACTAGGCTCTCCAGCTCCCACAACCAGCATATTTTCCCTGTACTCAGATCTCTGCCATAAGATCACCTCTGATTTGGAGTACAGGAATCATAACATTATTACCGGCCAGACAAAAGAAAAGATTTAACTTAAAGTTAATTTTTTCACTTTTTCAGTTGGGAGAATTTGTCGGCCTTATGAATCCCGCCGGTATTGGGCCAAATCCTGGCCAGCTTCTAGTTAGTCAGATTCAAGAACTTACTCAGATGGTTCAGGATCTGTCCCTTCGGGTGAGGTCACAGGAAGATCTGTTACGGACTTCCCCGAGGGTCATCCCTGAACCAAAAATGCATCTGCCTGACCGTTTTTCTGGGGATAGAAAACAGTTTTTTAATTTTAAAGAGTCTTGCAAACTGTATTTTCGTTTAAGACCAGTCTCCTCAGGTACGGAGGCTCAGCGGGTTGGGATTATTATTTCTCTGCTTCAGGGGGATCCTCAGACCTGGGCTTTTGGTTTAAAGACAGACGATCCGGCCTTATCGTCTGTAGACGCCTTTTTAAAATCTTTAGGGCTATTGTATGACGACCGTGATAGAGAAGCGTCCGCAGAGAGTCAGTTGCGTGCTCTTAGACAGGGTAGGACTCCCGCAGAGAATTATTGTACGGAGTTTCGCCGTTGGTCGAACGACTGTGGCTGGAATGACCCAGCCCTGCGCAGTCAGTTTTGCCTCGGCTTATCTGAATCTATAAAAGACAGTCTCCTCCAGTATCCCGCTCCTGAGACTCTCGATAAACTCATGGAGCTTTCTATTAAAATAGATCGTCGGCTCAGAGAGCGGAGGGCTGAAAAAGGGGCATCTGTCGGGTCTGCTCCCTGTGTTCCTTCCATTCCTGTAGACATGGAGGAACCTATGCAGATTGGTCTCTCCAAATTGTCTCCGGAAGAAAGAACCAGGAGGCAAAATTCTGGTTTTTGTTTATACTGTGGAGGTAAGGGACATTTTGCCCGTAGTTGTCCAAACAAGTCGGGAAACTTCCTGACCAAGTGAGTTGTGAGGGGGTTCACTTTGGTCTGCAGCTCATCTCCTCAAATAATTCACTGTTGGTTCCTGCTAAAGTTTCCTTTGGCAGCCTCTGTTCCTCGGTCTCTGCTTTTGTGGACAGTGGAGCTGCAGGAAACTTTATGGATTTAACATGGGCCAAGGCCTTAGGTATTCCTCAGTTAACCTTGGGTAGGTGTGTCACCATGCATGGTTTAGATGGGAGTCCCTTGTCCAATGGGGTTATTTCTCTATGCACACCTCCTGTTTTGCTCTCGGTGGGAGCTCTGCATTCTGAAAAGATTGAGTTTTTCCTTACCCATTGTCCAGCAGTTCCTGTGGTTCTGGGTCACCCTTGGCTGGCCTTTCATAATCCCATCATAGATTGGCAGTCTGGGGAGATCCTACAATGGGGTACCATCTGTGATAAAGAATGTATTACGCTTCCTATCCGAGTAGCTGCCGCCGTTCCCGCACCTATTCCTGGGGAATACCAGGATTTTGTTGATGTGTTTTCCAAGGGCAATGCGGATATTTTGCCTCCCCATAGGCCTTATGATTGTACCATTGAGTTAATTCCTGGTGCCACGTTGCCTAAAGGAAGGTTGTATGCATTGTCTGGTCCTGAAACGGTGGCCATGAATGAGTATGTGAAAGAAAGCCTTGGGAAAGGATTTATCAGGCCATCTAAATCCCCTTTAAGTGCAGGATTCTTCTTCGTAGAGAAGAAGGATGGTTCACTCAGACCCTGCATTGACTTTAGAGCTTTGAATAAAATCTCAGTAAAGAATACTTATCCTCTGCCGCTGATCTCTGTCCTCTTTGATCAGCTACGTTCGGCTGTGATTTTTTCTAAGATTGACCTGAGAGGAGCATATAACCTCATCAGAATCAAGTCAGGGGATGAGTGGAAAATGGCATTCAGTACTCAGTCAGGCCACTATGAGTATCTGGTTATGCCATTCGGCCTATCTAACGCTCCGGCAGTTTTCCAGGATCTCATTAACGATGTGCTCCGTGAATTTCTTGGAAGGTTCGTTGTAGTCTACTTAGACGATATTTTGATATATTCTGACTCTGTAGAACAACATGTTACCCAGGTGCGTCAGGTTCTAAAAAAGTTACGTGAAAATCACCTATATGCCAAGCTGGAGAAGTGTGAATTTCATGTCACGGAGGTATCCTTTTTAGGGTACATTATTTCCCCTCAGGGATTCTGTATGGAACCAAAGAAGCTCCAAGCCATCCTTAGTTGGGCGCAACCCACCAACTTAAAAGCAATTCAGCGCTTTTTAGGGTTTGCGAACTACTATAGAAGATTTATTCACTCTTTCTCTGACCTAGTTGCTCCCATTGTGGCACTAACTAAGAAGGGAGCAGATCCTACCAATTGGTCACGTGAAGCTGAGTTATCTTTTCAGGCCTTGAAACAAGCCTTTGTCTCAGCCCCTGTCCTCAGACATCCCAACCCAGAATTGCCTTTCATTGTTGAGGTTGATGCCTCGGAGGTTGGAGTAGGGGCTATCCTTTCTCAGAAGGATCCTGATTCCCTTGAATTACATCCTTGTGCCTTCATGTCCAGAAAATTCTCATCTGCAGAATCCAACTACGATGTTGGTAATTGGGAATTGCTGGCTATTAAATGGGCTTTCGAGGAGTGGAGGCATTGGCTTGAAGGAGCGACCCATACCATTTCAGTTTTGACTGATCACAAAAATCTTCAATACATAGAATCAGCTAAACGACTGAATGCCCGACAGGCTTGTTGGGCTTTATTTTTTACTCGTTTCAAATTCATTATCACCTTCAGGCCAGGTTCCAAGAATACCAAGGCAGATGCCCTGTCACGCAGTTTTCTTCCGGTTCAAGACAACAGTCCTGTTACTCCCATACTTCCGTCTTCAGTCATTCAGGCAGGCCTCACACAGGATGTATTTTCCCAGTTAAAGCTGCTTCAACATCAAGCTCCTGGAAATACTCCTGCTGGTCGTCTTTTTGTCCCTGAGTTTTTGAGAGCAACTGTTTTGACGGAGTTTCATGATAGCAAAGTTGCCGGGCATCCGGGAATCGCTAAGACTTTGGAATTAGTCTCCCGCTCAGTATGGTGGCCTGGTCTTTCCAAAGACATTAAATAGTTTGTTTTTTCTTGTCAGGTCTGTGCACAGCATAAAGTTCCCCGTTCTTTGCCTATAGGTCAACTTATGCCCTTGAATGTTCCTCTTAGGCCATGGTCGCATATCTCCATGGATTTTGTGGTGGACCTCCCTCTGTCAGCCGGATGCCGAGTCATATGGGTGGTAGTGGACCGTTTTAGCAAGATGGCCCATTTCATTGCTCTTCCCCGATTGCCATCTGCCCAGGGATTGGCAGTCTTGTTCCTCCGCCATGTTTTCAGACTCCATGGCTTACCCACTGACATTGTTTCTGACAGGGGTCCACAATTCATTGCACAATTTTGGAAGTCTTTTTGTGCTTCGTTAAAGATGAAATTATCATTAACCTCCGGCTATCATCCACAATCCAATGGACAGACTGAGCGAGTTAACCAATCTCTAAAACAATATTTGCGTTTGTACTCGGCCAAACTCCAAAATGACTGGTCTGAGTTTCTTCCATTGGCGGAGTTTGCTTATAATAATGCCTGTCATTCCTCCACCAATGTGTCTCCATTTTTTGCAGTTTTTGGTTTTCACCCCAGAGCTAATTCATTTTTTCAACATTCCTCTGTCTCCTCTCTGGCCCTGACCTCTCATCTTAAACTTATTTGGAAAAAAGTGCACCTGGCTCTCAGAAAAGCAGCTTTCCGGGAAAAAAAAATTTCTGACAGGCTCCGGCGGCCGTGCACTTTTAAAGTAGGAGACAGGGTGTGGTTGTCGACTCGCAACATTAAACTTCGACAAACCTCAGCCAGATTGGGTCCTAGATTTATTGGACCATTTCTCATTATCAAAAAAGTCAATCCAGTTGCTTTCCGGTTACGTTTACCAAAAACTTTACGGATCGGAAATACCTTCCATTGCTCATTGCTTAAACCATATGTTTCGTCCAGCAGATTTCCTCGTAAAATATCTCAGGGGAGATCACCAGTTAATGTACAGGGTCAGCAGGAGTTCTTGGTGGAGAAGGTTCTCGATTCCAAGTTGTCCCGGGGTCGGCTTTATTTTTTGGTACATTGGAGAGGTTATGGGCCAGAGGAAAGGTCTTGGGTCCTGGATGAGGATCTCCATGCCCCAAGGCTCAAAAAGGAATTTTTTCGAGAATTTCCTCAGAAACCCGGCCTTAGGGGTTCCTTGACCCCTCCTCAAGGGGGGGGTATTGTTAGGCGCCGAGGGTCCGCTCGTCAGTGTGGCCCGGCGCCTAGCAACGGGGATGCCACTGTCGGACCGCGTTCCCCGTTGCTGGGTCTAAGTTAATCACCTCATTGGTTTCCTGGCTGTGTAGCATGCAGCTGCACGGCATGTTGTAATTAATCACTCATCTGTTTCCCTGGCCAGGCAGCTTGGCAGCTGCATGGCATTTAATCCAATCAGCCTCCAAACAGCTGATTGGAGGACTCTCTGTTAAGAACACTTCCTGGGCTTCTCACAGACGCCGGTAATAGCTTCCTGTTTGCCTGTGTATGCTACAGAGAGTTTCCAGTCCTGTTCTATTCGGTTGTTCCAGTCCTCAGAGATCCTGTACTCGGAAGTTTGCCATCTGTTCCTGGAGTCTGACCGAGCACCTTTAACATCTTGTGGTGTTCGTGAGTCGCGGCGCAGCCGTGTGTTGCGGCTTGTCCGCTTACTGTTTATTATTTAGTTTACTTGTGTTCTGGAGCTTTTGCGGAGGATTCCGCTTCCACAGATCCACTCTGGTATCCAGCGGTGTTGGATAGGAGTATCGGATCAGTGGATCTTTGGTTGTCCTTTTCCCTGGCGGCTAGTCCGCACATACCTTTTGATTTAAGTTAGTTAGCTTGTAACCCCTGGCCTGGTTGCTTAGTCAGAGGGCCCCTTGTTATCACCCTGTCTCGGATTTCCCCTTGTCTCCCATTAAGACCTGCGGGGGCATCGGGGTTGGGCAGACATAATCCGCCCTTCGAACGCGGCTGCCATGGGCTCAAGCAACCATAGTCTCGCAGGGGATTTCTGATAACACGGGCGAGACAACGGAGTTAGGGCGCCAGGGGTTACTAGGCTCTCCAGCTCCCACAACCAGCATATTTTCCCTGTACTCAGATCTCTGCCATAAGATCACCTCTGATCTGGAGTACAGGAATCATAACAGAAGGTACCATCAGGTCAGACAATGTTTGGGGAATTACCTTGGTCAGACCTCAAGAACTTTGTAAAAAAAAGAAGAAGAAAAATAAATAATTATTTACTCTTGCCGTGTGTAAAAAAAAAATATATATATTCCCCCCCCACCCCTTGTCTTGTGTCCAGTGGCCACCGTCAAGGGAGAAGGGGGGGGGGGGTCACTGTTACAAGCTGTTGCCACAGCTTGTTTCTGTTTCTTGTCTTTGTTTGTTCCAGTGTCAGGTTTATCAATGTATAGCTTGTTTTGGAAAACCTGAATTTTGGGGTCCGTTGACCCCTCCTCAAGGGGGGGGGGGGGGTACTGTTATGAGCCACGGCTGTGGCTCATTCCTGTTTTGCATTTTGGTTATGTATTTTATGTTATACTTCTGTTTCTGTTCCCCGTGGGTGTCATGGGGTGTTCGGAGCCCACCCTTATGGAGAGGGTACTGTTATGAACCACAGGTAGTGGTTCATTCCTGTTTTCCGTTTATGTATTTTATGTGTTAGTTCTCTTGCTGGCCACGATTTCCCTTTGCTCTGGTTTAGAAGACTCTTGTTTGCTGCCGGTGGTGAGTCTGTGTAATTGCAGCCTCTTTCCATGTGTTTGGCCTCACCTGTCTGTTAATTGCATCTTGTCAGTTTGGAGTTGTGCAACAGGGCAGGTGCACGGCATAATTATTTAGGGCTCCCTGTTATATTCTGGCTCAGTGCATTAAACGGACGCCGGTGATAGTTCCTGTCCAGTTTCTGAGCTTCTGTCTAGCAGCTTCCAGCCTTGATCCAGTGTCTGATCCAGTGTCTGATCCAGTGTCTGATCCAGTGTCCTGCCGTGAAGTGTTCCTATCCAGAAGTTCTGTGGCTTTGTCTGTGCCTGACCGAGTGTCTGGCTTCTTGGTGTCCACCGGTCTGTCGTTTGGGATTCTGCCTGTCCTCCGGTTCTGAGGGGTTCCTGTCCGTTTGCCAGTATTTGTACTGGTTTCGTGAGTAGCGGCTTTGCCGCGTCTGTTGGCCTAGGCCGCTGTATTCTTTAGTTATACTAGTTACTGGCGTTTTGCAGAAGGTTCTGCATATGCTGTCACCGCTGGTACATAACAGTATTGTGTCGGCGTGTGGACAGCATTTCCTTTGTTGCTGTTTTACGTTTAGTTTTAGGTCTCTAGGTAGCCCCTAGCTCTCTGTTTTGTTTAGTTAGAGGTCCCCTTGTTATCATACCGTCTCGGTTCATGCCTTGTCTCACATTAAGACCTGGGGGCATCGGAGTTGGGCAGACCTAATCCGCCCTTCAAACGCGGCTGCCGTGGGCCCAAGAAACCATAGTCTCACAGGTGTAAACTGACCACGTGGGTGAAACAATGGAGGTAGGTTGCTAGGGGCTATTATTACACCTTGCCATCATTTCAGCATCACGTTCTTGTGCTCTGGACTTTCTACGCAATACCTCTTTGTTCAGAGCACCAAGAACGTAACACCCACCACTGCATGCTCCCCACCTCCCACCACTGCATGCTCCCCACCTCCCACCACTGCATGCTCCCCACCTCCCACCACTGCATGCTCCCCACCTCCCACTACTGCATGCTCCCCACCTCCCACCACTGCATGCTCCTACACTCCCCACCACAGTATGCTCCTACACCCCCCAGCACTGCATGCTCCTCACCTCCCACCACAGTATGCTCCTACACCCCTCAGCACTGCATGCTCCTCACCTCCCACCACAGCATGCTCCTACACCCCCCAGCACTGCATGCTCCTCACCTCCCACCACAGTATACTCCTACACCCCCCAGCACTGCATGCTCCTCACCTCCCACCACAGTATGCTCCTACACCCCCCAGCACTGCATGCTCCTCACCTCCCACCACAGTATACTCCTACACCCCCCAGCACTGCATGCTCCTCACCTCCCACCACAGTATGCTCCTACACCCCCCAGCACTGCATGCTCCTCACCTCCCACCACAGTATACTCCTACACCCCCCAGCACTGCATGCTCCTCACCTCCCACCACAGTATGCTCCTACACCCCCCAGCACTGCATGCTCCTCACCTCCCACCACAGTATACTCCTACACCCCCCAGCACTGCATGCCCCTCACCTCCCACCACAGTATGCTCCTACACCCCCCAGCACTGCATGCTCCTCACCTCCCACCACAGTATGCTCCTACACCCCCCAGCACTGCATGCTCCTCACCTCCCACCACAGTATGCTCCTACACCCCCCAGCACTGCATGCTCCTCACCTCCCACCACAGTATACTCCTACACCCCCCAGCACTGCATGCTCCTCACCTCCCACCACAGTATGCTCCTACACCCCCCAGCACTGCATGCTCCTCACCTCCCACCACAGTATGCTCCTACACCCCCCCAGCACTGCATGCTCCTCACCTCCCACCACAGTATGCTCCTACACCCCCCAGCACTGTTGTGTAGTGGTCGCTACTGACAAATATCTTTATGCAGTGGCGTAACTACTGCCCCCGCAGTCCTCGCGGTGTCTTGGAGGTGAGGGGCTGCGGGGGCTCCACTGATTTAGCGCAGATTGACATGCTGCTGTAAGGAGGGACATGGAGAGCACAGCGCGTGCCTCTCCAGTGTCCCTCCTGCGTCTCCGGCGGGACTAATAAAGGAAGTGCCGTTCGTGAGCTCTGATTGGCTCACGAACCTGCACTTCCTTTATCAGACCCGCCGGAGACGCAGGATGGAGGGATACAGGAGAGGCGCACGCTGTGCCCTCCGTGTCCCTCCAACACAAACAGGGGGGGAGCGGGGGCACACTGGGGGAGCATGGGGGGCACTGGGGGAGCATATGCGGCACAGGGGGAGGGGGGCTTATGTGGCACTGGGGACATATGCGGCACAGAGGGAGGGGGGCTTATGTGGCACTGGGGGGGTATATGTGTACCTGGCACATGGGGGGAAGGGGGCTGTATTTGGCACTGGGGGCATGTGAGTACCTGGCACTATGGGGGAATATCTGGCACTGGGGGCATATGTGGCACTGGGAGAGCACAGCCCTAGCAACAAGCACTACCCCCTGGAAACGAGCATGACACCCAGTGCATGAAACCCCTGGCAACAAGCATGACACCTAGTGCATGAAACCCCTGGCAATGAGCATGACACCCTGAGCATGAAAACCCCTGGCACCGTGCATGGAACCAAGAGCATGAAACCCCTGGCAACGAGCAGATAATTTAAAAGTAATTAGAAGCCTTACTGTAGGACTTAATGTGTAATGGGCATTACGGTGTGTGGCATAATGTATCACGGACATTGCGGTATGTGTCATAATGTGTCACAGGCATTATGGTGTGTGGTATACTTTATCACGGGCATTGTGGTATGTGTTATGTCTCAGGGGCATTGCAGTATGGCATAATGTATAACGGGCATTGCGGTGTGTGGCTTAGGGTATAACGGGCATTGCAGTAAGTGTCACAGGCATTACGGTGTATAGTATACTATATCACGGGCATTGTGATATGTGGTATAATGTCTCAGGGTCATTGCAGTGTGTGGCATAATGTATCACGGACATTGCGGTGTGTGTCATAATGTGTCAGGCATTATGGTGTGTTGTATACTATATCACGGGCATTGTGGTATGTGGTATAATGTCTCAGGATCATTGTGGTGTGTGTCATAATGTGTCACATACATTGTATGTGCTATAATGTATCAGGGGCATTGCAGTGTGTAGCATAATGTATAACGGGCATTGCGATTCCTGTCATAATGTGTCACAGGCATTATGGTGTGTGGCATAGTGTGTCGGGGGCATTATAGTGTGTAGCATATTGTGTCATGTGCATTATTGTGTGTGGAATAATGTCTAAGGGCCAGAGCCGGCCCTAGCCAATATGATGCCCTAGGCAAGATTTTGGCTGGTGCCCCCTAGAACCACCGCTGTTTCTGACTCTGACCTAGCACCTCTTTCCCAGCACCATCACCCCTCATCCATAGCAGTCCTTATTTTGGGGTTTGTACCCCCTATATTTTAAAAAGGAACAGTTCGCACATTTGGCGCACAGCCCAAAAAGGGGTGTGTTTTTGCAGGTAAGGGGCATGGCCACACAATAGTAACCACAATTCCAATTATGCTACACAGTACTGCAACTTTATTCACATTTGATGATGCGATAGAGTCCACAATTCATATTACATCACACAGTAGTATCACTTTACCTTATAAACGTTACTCCTTACAGTGGGGCCCTTATTCACATTACATCACACTGACTTGCTCCTTATTTGTCACAACTGAGGGCCTGAGTTGACGGGAGGCAACCTCAGTTGTAGGGGCTGAGATGTAACGGAACCTGGGAGGTTGTATCAGACCCCTAGACATGTAAGTAACATGTAGAATAACTGCCCAAAGGCGTGACCACGACAACCAGGATAAAAGTCAATGATGTTTATTATGACAAACTCCGTAACACAGCAGAAAATAAGAAAACATAAAAGTCAGCAGGGCAATAATACAGTTCCTGGGTACTACAGGGTGGCAAGGGCCACAGGCACTGGTAGTGTGAGACAGTTCTAATAATCTTCTAGTTGGAAAGTCCTTACCAGGCCTGACTGTAGCAATGGAGAGAACCCAGGATCGTACCAGCTGGTGTTCCAGGAAAGGCTGGGCTGCTGAAGATAAAACGGCTGCTGTGGATACTGTCTGGAACCAGACTGTTGTTGGTACGGAGTGGATACTGGCTGGAACCAGTTAAATAATAAACGAACTTGAGAGCGATGAAATAATAATACCGGTGGAGAGTGGTAAACTGCAGAAAGGACACCGGCCCTTTAAGGGAAGCTGTACACTGCTGGAAGCTGGGCTGGAAGCAGGTGATTGACTTGAGAGCGATGAAATAATAATACCGGTGGAGAGTGGTAAACTGCAGAAAGGACACCGGCCCTTTAAGAGAAGTTGTACACTGCTGGAAGCTCGGCTGGAAGCAGGTGATTGCTGTAGCTGGAAACAGGTGAGTCCAGAATGGATCGGAGAGTCAGGCTACACCGCAGATGGAATGCTGGTGCGGGTCTCTATAGCAGAAGTCTGGAGACAGGAGCTGGAACCTGGAAGACAACCACAGGAGAGAGACAAACTGGAACTAGGTTAGACAACCAAAGCACTGACGCCTTCCTTGTTCAGGCACAGCTTACTTATACCTGCAGCAAGGAAGGGGTTGGCTAGGCAATTATGCAAATCAACAATACAGACAGCAGATTGGTGGAAATGATCAGATGACAAAAACCAAGATGGCTGCGCCCATGCAGACACTTGGAGGGAAGTTTGGTTTGTAATCCATGTGAGAATTGAAACAGTAATGGCGACGCCGGCCACAGGAGACAGGAGACGCCAGACTGACAAGCGCACATTTAACCACGCGGGCACAGCGGAGGCCGCGGCTGATGAAATCACCACTCTGACATTCTGCATGTGGAAACTCAGAAACAGCGGAATCCGGTCCTGGAATGCTGAGCCAGCCTTAGGAGGCATCTGAAGGGTAAGTAATGGCGTCCAGATACCCGGATCGTGACAGCACCCCCCCCTTTAGGAGTGGCCCCAGGACACTTCTTAGGCTTTAAAGGAAACTTTGCGTGGAAATTTCGGACCAAGGCAGGAGCATGGACGTCTGAGGCATTGGTCCAAGAGCGTTCTTCAGGACCATAGCCCTTCCAGTCAATGAGGTATTGTAACTGACCGTAACGGAAACGTGAGTCCAAAATCTTGGCCACCTCGTACTCGACTCCCCGTTGAGTCTGAACTTTGGGAGCTGGAGGAAGTGCGGAATGAAACCGATTCAGGATCAGCGATTTCAACAAAGAAACATGAAATGTCCTGGGTATTTTCAAGAAGGATGGTAACTGTAACCTGTAGGCAACAGGATTGATGACTTGTTCAATCTTGAAGGGTCCGATGTAGCGAGGTGCAAATTTCATGCTGGGAACTCTCAACCTCAAATTCTTCGTGGACAACCACACACGATCACCCACCTTGAGAGCAGGAACCGCTCTACGCTTCCTATCGGCAAACTTTTTATACCTGAATGAGGCTTTAAGCAGGGCTGCGCGGACGTTCTTCCAGTTATTTGAAAACTGACGCAAGGTGACATCCACTGCTGGAACAGAAGTTGCGGGAAGCGGTTGGAATTCTGGGACTTTAGGGTGGAATCCATAATTAATGAAGAATGGTGTAGAAGAAGATGAGGAATGGTATTGATTGTTGTGGCTGAACTCGGCCCAAGGAAGGAGTTGAACCCAGTCATCTTGAGAGGAAGACACATATATACGGAGGAAGGCCTCCAAGTCCTGATTCACCCTCTCGGTTTGACCATTGGTCTGAGGATGGTAAGCCGTGGAAAACTTTAACTTGACTTGGAGGGCTTGACACAAACTTCGCCAAAATTTGGCTACAAATTGTACTCCACGATCCGAGATGATCTCTTCAGGAAGACCGTGAAGTCGGAAGATCTCTTGTATAAACACTTGAGCCAACTTGGAAGCTGACGGAAGACCGGTGAGAGGGATGAAATGTGCCATCTTGGTGAACCGGTCAACTACCACCCAGATGGTATTAAACTTGTTGCAGATAGGTAGATCGGAAACAAAGTCCATCGACAAATGGGTCCATGGTCGACGGGGAACAGATAATGGAACCAGTTGCCCCGCAGGCGACTGGCGGGAGACTTTGTGTTGGGCACACTTTGGGCAGGAGGCAATAAATTCCATAACGTCCTTCTTCAGAGTTGGCCACCAGTAGGACCTAGAAATAAATTCAAGGGTTTTCTGAATGCCTGTATGTCCAGCAAAACGGGAAGCATGGGCCCAATGCATGAGCTTCTTCCTTAGAACTGGCTTAACAAAACTTTTCCCTGGTGGAGGCGTAGAGTCCATCCCTACCGTGGAGAATGCCAACGGATTAATAATAGGATGCTTGTCTGCAGACTCGGACTCATTTTCTTGCTCCCATGAGCGGGAAAGGGCATCGGCCTTACGATTCTGAGAACCCGGACAGAACTGGAGTTTAAAGTCAAATCTGGAAAAGAAAAGTGCCCATCTGGCCTGACGAGGGTTGAGACATTGTGCGCCTTTGAGATATAAAAGATTTTTGTGGTCGGTAAGTATGGTGATTGAGTGGGAAGCTCCCTCCAACAGGTATCTCCACTCCTCCAGAGCGAGCTTGATGGCTAGCAACTCCTGATCGCCAATGGCATAGTTGCGCTCAGCTGGGGAGAACTTCCGGGAGAAGAAACTGCAAGGATGTAGATGTCCATCTTTGGCCCTCTGGGATAACACTGCTCCTACTCCAACGGAGGAGGCATCTACCTCTAAGATAAAAGGAGAGTCGGTGTCAGGCTGTTTCAGAACTGGTGCAGAGATGAACCGTTGCTTCAGAAGGTGAAAGGCCTGTGTAGCTTCCTCGGACCACTTGGACGGATTAGCACCTTTCTTGGTTAATGCAGTGATAGGCGCCACAATGGTGGAAAAGTCTCGTATAAATTTTCTATAATAATTGGCGAACCCTAAGAACCTCTGGACCCCTTTGAGGCTTAAGGGTATAGGCCAATTCTGGATTGCTTGGAGTTTCTCAGGATCCATCTCTAGTCCGGAACCGGACACAATGTAACCTAGAAACGGAATGGTTTTAACTTCAAACACACACTTCTCCAATTTACAATAGAGGTGATTGACACGGAGACGGGAAAGAACCTCTTTTACCCAGAAACGATGATCTTCGAGATTATTAGCAAAGATGAGGATGTCGTCTAGATAAACCACGACATGGCGGTACAAGATGTCCCTGAAGATCTCATTCACGAAGTGCTGGAAGACTGCTGGAGCGTTGCTCAATCCGAAGGGCATGACGAGGTACTCATAATGTCCGTCACGGGTGTTAAAGGCGGTCTTCCACTCGTCACCCTCACGGATTCGGATGAGATTGTAGGCACCCCTCAAGTCCAGCTTTGTGAAAATGGTTGCACCACTAACTCTATCAAAGAGCTCAGTAATCAGGGGTAAAGGGTATCGGTTCTTGACGGTAATGTCGTTCAGACCCCTGTAGTCGATGCACGGACGCAGACCACCGTCTTTCTTCTTAACGAAGAAGAAGCCTGCGCCGGCTGGAGAAGAAGATGGTCGGATGAAACCCTTCGCCAGGTTCTCTTTGATGTACTCTTCCATGGAGTGTGTCTCGGGCAGAGACAACGGATAAGTTCGGCCTCGCGGTGGAACCTTCCCTGGAATGAGGTCGATTGGGCAGTCCCATTCTCTATGAGGAGGAAGGATATCAGCAGAGGCTTTACTGAACACATCCGTGAAGTCTTGATATGGAGGAGGCGGAACATCAGTTGACCTGGGGAAGGAAGAACAAACAGGAAGAACTTTGGCTAAACAAGTCTCAGCACAGGAGGGACCCCATGCCAGTATTTGTGTAGTCGTCCAGTCAATTGATGGGTTGTGGAGACGGAGCCATGGAAGGCCTAAAACCACTGGATGTGTGGCTCTTGGAATCACTAAAAAAGAAATATACTCAGAATGAAGAACTCCCACTCTCAGACGAACTGGAAGAGTCCTTAAGGAAATGACTGCGTCAAAAATCTTGCTGCCATCCACGGCAGTCAAAGAGATGGACGAGGACAGTCTCTCGGTGGGTAGGGAC
This sequence comes from Pseudophryne corroboree, assembly GCF_028390025.1. Taxonomy (NCBI): domain Eukaryota; kingdom Metazoa; phylum Chordata; class Amphibia; order Anura; family Myobatrachidae; genus Pseudophryne; species Pseudophryne corroboree. Next base: position 487,825,039 of record NC_086450.1, read on the forward strand.
CACCGTTTAACATAAGCTTCGGTTATGAAATTCCCAGCTGCTCCGGAATCAAGGAGGGCAATGACGTTCCTGTAACGTTGAGCAATTTGGAGCGACACTGGGAGGTTACAGTCATGAGGAGATGGAGAGGAGATCATCACTCCTAGCCGGCCCTCTCCTTGGCGAGCTAGGATCTGGAGTCCCGGACGTTTGGGACAGGCATTGATAGTGTGCGACGGAGCTGCACAGTAGAGACAGAGAGACTCAGAGAGACGTTTTCGGCGCTCAGCAGGAGATAGACGGGAACGACTAATTTGCATAGGCTCATCCTTGGATGGAGATGGTTGACGAGAAGGAGGAGCAGAAGATTTAGGAGTAGATGATCTTCCTCGCTCGGTTGCTCTCTCTCTAAAACGTAGATCAACCTTCGTGCAAAGAGAAATTAGCTCATCCAACTTAGAGGGCAAGTCTCTGGTAGCTAACTCATCCTTGATGCGTTCTGATAAGCCATGCCAGAATGCAGCATACAGGGCCTCGTCGTTCCATGCCAGTTCGGATGCCAGGATTTTAAACTGTATAAGATACTGTCCCACAGTACGTGTTCCCTGGCGTAAACGAAGAATCTCAGATGAAGCAGATGTTATCCGGCCTGGCTCGTCGAAGATGCGCCTGAATGTAGCTACAAAGTCAGTATAGGAGGATAGCAGGGGATCAGACTTCTCCCATAAAGGTGATGCCCAGTCAAGGGCTGAGCCACTGAGAAGGGAGATGATATAGGCAATTTTGGTACGGTCACTGAAGAAATTGCCAGGTAGAAGCTCAAAGTGGATTTCACATTGATTGAGAAATCCCCTGCAGAACCTTGGAGATCCATCAAATTTTGCTGGCGTTGGAAGATGAAGATGTGGACTGGAAATGGGTAAGGTGGGTGGGGTTACAGCTGGTGTCACTGTAGTGGACCCACCGGACGTGCCAGGTCCACGGAGGGTCGTTTGAATCCCATCCAGCCGTGTGGAGAGATCCTGGAGACAGCGGATGATGTGGCCCTGTGCAGCCTCCTGATGTTCAAGTCGGGCTGCCAGTTCTTGCATCGGCCTGGCCGCTTGATCCTGGTCTCCGGCTGGATTCATTAGGTCAGTGCTTACTGTCACAACTGAGGGCCTGAGTTGACGGGAGGCAACCTCAGTTGTAGGGGCTGAGATGTAACGGAACCTGGGAGGTTGTATCAGACCCCTAGACATGTAAGTAACATGTAGAATAACTGCCCAAAGGCGTGACCACGACAACCAGGATAAAAGTCAATGATGTTTATTATGACAAACTCCGTAACACAGCAGAAAATAAGAAAACATAAAAGTCAGCAGGGCAATAATACAGTTCCTGGGTACTACAGGGTGGCAAGGGCCACAGGCACTGGTAGTGTGAGACAGTTCTAATAATCTTCTAGTTGGAAAGTCCTTACCAGGCCTGACTGTAGCAATGGAGAGAACCCAGGATCGTACCAGCTGGTGTTCCAGGAAAGGCTGGGCTGCTGAAGATAAAACGGCTGCTGTGGATACTGTCTGGAACCAGACTGTTGTTGGTACGGAGTGGATACTGGCTGGAACCAGTTAAATAATAAACGAACTTGAGAGCGATGAAATAATAATACCGGTGGAGAGTGGTAAACTGCAGAAAGGACACCGGCCCTTTAAGGGAAGCTGTACACTGCTGGAAGCTGGGCTGGAAGCAGGTGATTGACTTGAGAGCGATGAAATAATAATACCGGTGGAGAGTGGTAAACTGCAGAAAGGACACCGGCCCTTTAAGAGAAGTTGTACACTGCTGGAAGCTCGGCTGGAAGCAGGTGATTGCTGTAGCTGGAAACAGGTGAGTCCAGAATGGATCGGAGAGTCAGGCTACACCGCAGATGGAATGCTGGTGCGGGTCTCTATAGCAGAAGTCTGGAGACAGGAGCTGGAACCTGGAAGACAACCACAGGAGAGAGACAAACTGGAACTAGGTTAGACAACCAAAGCACTGACGCCTTCCTTGTTCAGGCACAGCTTACTTATACCTGCAGCAAGGAAGGGGTTGGCTAGGCAATTATGCAAATCAACAATACAGACAGCAGATTGGTGGAAATGATCAGATGACAAAAACCAAGATGGCTGCGCCCATGCAGACACTTGGAGGGAAGTTTGGTTTGTAATCCATGTGAGAATTGAAACAGTAATGGCGACGCCGGCCACAGGAGACAGGAGACGCCAGACTGACAAGCGCACATTTAACCACGCGGGCACAGCGGAGGCCGCGGCTGATGAAATCACCACTCTGACATTCTGCATGTGGAAACTCAGAAACAGCGGAATCCGGTCCTGGAATGCTGAGCCAGCCTTAGGAGGCATCTGAAGGGTAAGTAATGGCGTCCAGATACCCGGATCGTGACATTATTCACATTACACCACACCCTATTGCTCTTTATTCACATTAGATGACACATTAGTGCCCTTTCTATACGCAACGCCACATAGTAGAGCACCTTATACACATAATGCCACACAGTAATGCCCCTTACACATATGAGACACATTATTAATGTCCTTATAAACAGAATGCGCCTTACACATTATGACAACCTTTATTAATGCCCTTTTACACGTAATGTCCCTTACACATATGCCACACATTATTAATGCCCTTATACACATAATGACACACATAGTGCCCCCTACACATTTGCTGCACATTATTAGTGCCCTTATACACATAACGACACACATACAGTAGTACCCTGTTACACATATGCCACACATTATTAATGCCCTTATACACATAATGACACACATGGTGCCGCTTACACATATGCTGCACATTATTAATGCATGTTTACATGACACACATAATGCTCCTTACACATATTCCGAACACTACTGCACAACCAACCAACTCACATGCACACAGCACTCACACTGCCACTAACACTGTGACATCTGCCTCTGCTTGAATACAGATGTGTCCTCATAAATCTTGCCTCAGTGCTAACGTCGGGCACATTTTTATAAGAAAATGCATCTTATTTGCATTGCTATGTGGCTAGGATGCACAAGCAGCTTCTGCTGATTTAAATGATATATAGCATGTCTATATACTGTGTGATACTGTGGCTGTATCTGCATATGAAATGCTACACACAGAATATAGGCATGCCGCATATCATTTTAAGCAGCAGAAGCTGCTGATGCCCCTAGGCATATCAAATGCCCTAGGCAATTGCCTAGTTTGCCTATGCCTATGGCCGGCTCTGCTAAGGGCCATTGCAGTATGTGGAATAATGTCTAAGGGCCATTGCAGTATGTGGAATAATATATACTGGGCATTACTATGAGGAGGAAAAATTACAAATAATGTAAGGGGCATGAATCAGGATTATTTTTCTTTCCTGTGGTGGCCAACGTCTGGGCGTGCAGGATGCAAAACTGGGGTATAAGGTAGTCTTTTCCTGCAATGCCATGCCCCTTTATGCAAACCACGCCCATTTCAACAAAGCCATGACCCCTTTTTTGTGGCGAGCGCCTTCGGCACGCGCATGTTTATCCCTTTTCTATTGCCAATTATGGGGGATGGGGGGCGCCGCAGAATTTTTTGGCTTGGGGGAGAAAAATTTCTAGTTACGCCACTGTCTTTTTGTATGACTTTTCCCATTAAAATGCATCTTATCATAAACCGATGTGAATAGGACGCATAAGCAGCTTATGGTCTCTGCACTGCATGGCGATCGCAAAAATACTCAATCCTATCTCCACTTGCAACTGATTGTGTGTAACAACTGGGCGGCAACGGTATACTGTAGGTTTGCTATGACATGCTGGTGGAATTGCAGGCACTGCTGATTGATAATATTACCTATCACCGCTTATCGTTACGTAGACCCCTATGTGTTTATAAAAAACTTCAAACGGGCTCTCAAGACCCAATTCTTCACCAAACCCAGCCAAATCTCATCCTAACCCTCTGTTCCACGTTCTCTATGTACCCCATCTGTGTCACCCCTGTCTGTCTACCCCTTCCCTTTAGGATGTAAGCTCTCACGAGCAGGACCCTCTTCCCTCATGTTCTTATCCTTTTCTTACTTTAATAATCGTCGACTACACCAAATCCCTCGGTTTTCTGTCACCTGATACTTATTCCAGTGTCATCTGCTGATGTAAAAGGGGGGATCTACCAAAGTAATGGTATTAGACTCTCCTATTATGGGGCACTCTTATATACATTTAGGAGTGATCCATATGGTATTGAACAAATTATAAAACGTAAATTTTATTATAGTTATAAATAAAATGGAGTGTATTCACTCCTAATTTTAAAAGGCGAAATATTTGACAAATTACATATACTAACATACAACACACATAAAATAATAAACTAAAAGTAAATGATACAGGTTTTCATATGTGGCCTCAGCCCTGTCAAAATGGTATATTAGATAGGCAGGGCCTTAAAGTGTACTTCCGGGTTCTGCTGTCCCGTATCTGCTCCTGCATTGAATACGGGATGAGAGACCCTTACTGACACCAACCCTTTTAGCTCAGAAGTAGTGTCGGTTTATAGGTGTGCCTGGAATTCTCTACTATTGGCTCATGACCAAGTGTCAGCGCAGCCAAAGTGAGGGCCTAATAGCACTCCTATGTCCCCATGGAAAAGAGAGAGAGAAGAGTTAGAGATTAGCCATCTCTAGTTTTTGGCTAAGTGGATTACAGTATTAGTTCTGCCCTATCCGATGGTATATAGCAGTAGATAATGTTTCCTGGTCTTAAATAGATCTGTATCTGAAATAATTTCTCTGTAGTCCTACTGGCCAGACTGTTATAAGGATATTACTCATACTTGCCTACTCTCCCGGAATGGCCGGGAGGCTCCCGAAAATCGGGTGACCCTCCCGGCCCCACGGAAGAGCAGGCAAGTCTCCCGGAAACGGGGGTCCCCCTGCCCGTCCGCCCACTTAGTATGTAAAGTGGGCGGTCCGGGCAGTTGATGACGCGATTCTTGCAGAATCGCGTCATCATAGCCACGCTCCCTGCCGTGTAATGCCGGTGATCGCGGCATTACAGAGCGGGGGCGTGGCTTAAAACGGGTGTCAGCGTGACCCCGCCCTTGCTCCGCCCCGCCCCACCCTTGCTCCGCCTCCGCCCCGCCTCCTCCCCACGTCATATCCCTCCTCTGCCCCCTTGCTGAGCCGACCTGGCTGCTCTCTCCCGCAGAGAGCAGCCAGGATGTCGGCAAGTATGATATTACTCATGAAGACCGAGCTGTCTCTTATATGATTTTTCATCAGAAAATGTCTGTTAATGACTAAAGATTATTCCTCCCCATGACAAGGAGGTATCCAATAGAATAGGCAAGGCTTTAAAGATATTGTTCGGGGTTCTGCTTCTGCGCATGTGTTAGAGCATTATATGCCCAGTGCGAGACCCTTACTAGTATCAGCCTTTGGAAACATAAACAGTGCCAGGATATAGTTATCTTGCCTGTGGGCTTCTGCTTTTGCCAGATAATTTTATATCAGCACAGCCAATGAGAGAACTCGTGGCATGACAGTCCTGGTGTCGAAACACAGAGAGGCCTAGAGATTATACATCCAGTATCTCTAATACTTTATTGTGTTCTATATATTTGTCCTCTACCCCTCTCTATAACTCATTCCCGCAGTTCCCTGTGATGGACTTGTATCACCTATATCTCTTAGCTAATATCCCAAAATGTCTGTGCTCAATTATTTCTCTCCAGTGTAAAGACACAATCTGTCTTGTCTATAATATAATATAAGTGTCTCTTTTATTCAATATGACGCAAAGGATAACACAAAATTCAGCATGGACTTGCATACACTTAATATGAATTTTAGACAGGAGATTCACAGTCTGCTGCTGGCTTCTTTAGAGTAATATTTTGGCATTTCTATCTGTACGCAATTTCCCATATTGTTACATAACCACACTGTATACATATTGTTACATAACCACACTGTATGCATATTGTTACATAACCACAGTGTATGCATATTGTTACATAACCACAGTGTATGCACATTGTTACATAACCACACTGTATGCATATTGTTACATAACCACAGTGTATGCATATTGTTATATAACCACAGTGTATGCATATTGTTACATAACCACAGTGTATGCATATTGTTACATAACCACACTGTATGCATATTGTTACATAACCACAGTGTATGCATATTGTTACATAACCACACTGTATGCATATTGTTACGTAACCACACTGTATGCATATTGTTACGTAACCACAGTGTATGCATATTGTTACATAACCACACTGTATGCATATTGTTACATAACCACAGTGTATGCATATTGTTACATAACCACAGTGTATGCATATTGTTACATAACCACACTGTATGCATATTGTTACATAACCACAGTGTATGCATATTGTTACATAACCACACTGTATGCATATTGTTATATAACCACACTGTATACATATTGTTACATAACCACACTGTATGCATATTGTTACATAACCACAGTGTATGCATATTGTTACATAACCACAGTGTATGCATATTGTTACATAACCACACTGTATGCATATTGTTATATAACCACAGTGTATGCATATTGTTACATAACCACAGTGTATGCATATTGTTACATAACCACATTGTATGCATATTGTTACATAACCACACTGTATGCATATTGTTACATAACCACACTGTATGCATATTGTTACATAACCACACTGTATGCATATTGTTACATAACCACACTGTATGCATATTGTTACATAACCACACTGTATGCATATTGTTATATAACCACACTGTATGCATATTGTTATATAACCACACTGTATGCATATTGTTACATAACCACAGTGTATGCATATTGTTACATAACCACTCTGTATGCATATTGTTACATAACCACAGTGTATGCATATTGTTACATAACCACACTGTATGCATATTGTTACATAACCACAGTGTATGCATATTGTTACATAACCACACTGTATGCATATTGTTACATAACCACACTGTATGCATATTGTTACATAACCACAGTGTATGCATATTGTTACATAACCACACTGTATGCATATTGTTACATAACCACAGTGTATGCATATTGTTACATAACCACACTGTATGCATATTGTTACATAACCACAGTGTATGCATATTGTTACATAACCACACTGTATGCATATTGTTACATAACCACACTGTATGCATATTGTTACATAACCACACTGTATGCATATTGTTACATAACCACACTGTATGCATATTGTTACATAACCACACTGTATGCATATTGTTACATAACCACAGTGTATGCATATTGTTATATAACCACACTGTATGCATATTGTTACATAACCACACTGTATGCATATTGTTACATAACCACAGTGTATGCATATTGTTACATAACCACACTGTATGCATATTGTTACATAACCACACTGTATGCATATTGTTACATAACCACAGTGTATGCATATTGTTACATAACCACACTGTATGCATATTGTTACATAACCACACTGTATGCATATTGTTACATAACCACAGTGTATGCATATTGTTACATAACCACAGTGTATGCATATTGTTACATAACCACAGTGTATGCATATTGTTACATAACCACACTGTATGCATATTGTTACATAACCACAGTGTATACATATTGTTACATAACCACACTGTATGCATATTGTTACATAACCACACTGTATGCATATTGTTACATAACCACTCTGTATGCATATTGTTACATAACCACAGTGTATGCACATTGTTACATAACCACACTGTATGCATATTGTTACATAACCACACTGTATACATATTGTTACATAACCACACTGTATGCATATTGTTACATAACCACAGTGTATGCACATTGTTACATAACCACACTGTATGCATATTGTTACATAACCACTCTGTATGCATATTGTTGCATAACCACAGTGTATGCACATTGTTACATAACCACACTGTATGCATATTGTTACATAACCACACTGTATGCATATTGTTACATAACCACACTGTATGCATATTGTTACATAACCACAGTGTATGCATATTGTTACATAACCACAGTGTATGCATATTGTTACATAACCACACTGTATGCATATTGTTACATAACCACACTGTATGCATATTGTTACATAACCACAGTGTATGCATATTGTTATATAACCACACTGTATGCATATTGTTACATAACCACAGTGTATGCATATTGTTACATAACCACACTGTATGCATATTGTTACATAACCATAGTGTATGCATATTGTTACATAACCACAGTGTATGCATATTGTTACATAACCATACTGTATGCATATTGTTACATAACCACACTGTATGCATATTGTTACATAACCACAGTGTATGCATATTGTTACATAACCACAGTGTATGCACATTGTTACATAACCACACTGTATGCATATTGTTACATAACCACAGTGTATGCATATTGTTACATAACCACAGTGTATGCACATTGTTACATAACCACACTGTATGCATATTGTTACATAACCACAGTGTATGCATATTGTTACATAACCACACTGTATGCATATTGTTACATAACCACAGTGTATGCATATTGTTACATAACCACACTGTATGCATATTGTTACATAACCACACTGTATGCATATTGTTACATAACCACAGTGTATGCATATTGTTACATAACCACACTGTATGCATATTGTTACATAACCACAGTGTATGCATATTGTTACATAACCACACTGTATACATATTGTTACATAACCACAGTGTATGCATATTGTTACATAACCACAGTGTATGCATATTGTTACATAACCACACTGTATACATATTGTTACATAACCACAGTGTATGCATATTGTTACATAACCACAGTGTATGCATATTGTTACATAACCACACTGTATGCATATTGTTACATAACCACACTGTATGCATATTGTTACATAACCACACTGTATGCATATTGTTACATAACCACACTGTATACATATTGTTACATAACCACAGTGTATGCATATTGTTACATAACCACACTGTATGCATATTGTTACATAACCACAGTGTATGCATATTGTTACATAACCACAGTGTATGCATATTGTTACATAACCACAGTGTATGCATATTGTTACATAACCACAGTGTATGCATATTGTTACATAACCATACTGTATGCATATTGTTACATAACCACAGTGTATGCATATTGTTACATAACCACAGTGTATGCATATTGTTACATAACCACAGTGTATGCATATTGTTACATAACCACAGTGTATGCATATTGTTATATAACCACACTGTATGCATATTGTTACATAACCACAGTGTATGCATATTGTTACATAACCACAGTGTATGCATATTGTTACATAACCACAGTGTATGCATATTGTTACATAACCACAGTGTATGCATATTGTTACATAACCACAGTGTATGCATATTGTTACATAACCACAGTGTATGCATATTGTTACATAACCACAGTGTATGCATATTGTTACATAACCACAGTGTATGCATATTGTTACATAACCACACTGTATGCATATTGTTACATAACCACAGTGTATGCATATTGTTACATAACCACAGTGTATGCATATTGTTACATAACCACACTGTATGCATATTGTTACATAACCACAGTGTATGCACATTGTTACATAACCACAGTGTATGCATATTGTTACATAACCACAGTGTATGCATATTGTTACATAACCACACTGTATACATATTGTTACATAACCACAGTGTATGCATATTGTTACATAACCACAGTGTATGCATATTGTTACATAACCACACTGTATGCATATTGTTACATAACCACACTGTATGCATATTGTTACATAACCACACTGTATACATATTGTTACATAACCACAGTGTATGCATATTGTTACATAACCACACTGTATGCATATTGTTACATAACCACAGTGTATGCATATTGTTACATAACCACAGTGTATGCATATTGTTACATAACCACAGTGTATGCATATTGTTACATAACCACAGTGTATGCACATTGTTACATAACCACACTGTATGCATATTGTTACATAACCACAGTGTATGCATATTGTTACATAACCACACTGTATGCATATTGTTACATAACCACAGTGTATGCATATTGTTACATAACCACACTGTATGCATATTGTTACATAACCACACTGTATGCATATTGTTACATAACCACAGTGTATGCATATTGTTACATAACCACACTGTATGCATATTGTTACATAACCACAGTGTATGCATATTGTTACATAACCACACTGTATACATATTGTTACATAACCACAGTGTATGCATATTGTTACATAACCACAGTGTATGCATATTGTTACATAACCACACTGTATACATATTGTTACATAACCACAGTGTATGCATATTGTTACATAACCACACTGTATGCATATTGTTACATAACCACACTGTATGCATATTGTTACATAACCACACTGTATACATATTGTTACATAACCACAGTGTATGCATTTTGTTACATAACCACACTGTATGCATATTGTTACATAACCACAGTGTATGCATATTGTTACATAACCACAGTGTATGCATATTGTTACATAACCACAGTGTATGCATATTGTTACATAACCACAGTGTATGCATATTGTTACATAACCATACTGTATGCATATTGTTACATAACCACAGTGTATGCATATTGTTACATAACCACAGTGTATGCATATTGTTACATAACCACAGTGTATGCATATTGTTACATAACCACAGTGTATGCATATTGTTATATAACCACACTGTATGCATATTGTTACATAACCACAGTGTATGCATATTGTTACATAACCACAGTGTATGCATATTGTTACATAACCACAGTGTATGCATATTGTTACATAACCACAGTGTATGCATATTGTTACATAACCACAGTGTATGCATATTGTTACATAACCACAGTGTATGCATATTGTTACATAACCACAGTGTATGCATATTGTTACATAACCACAGTGTATGCATATTGTTACATAACCACAGTGTATGCATATTGTTACATAACCACACTGTATGCATATTGTTACATAACCACAGTGTATGCATATTGTTACATAACCACAGTGTATGCATATTGTTACATAACCACACTGTATGCATATTGTTACATAACCACAGTGTATGCACATTGTTACATAACCACAGTGTATGCATATTGTTACATAACCACAGTGTATGCATATTGTTACATAACCACACTGTATACATATTGTTACATAACCACAGTGTATGCATATTGTTACATAACCACAGTGTATGCATATTGTTACATAACCACACTGTATGCATATTGTTACATAACCACACTGTATGCATATTGTTACATAACCACACTGTATACATATTGTTACATAACCACAGTGTATGCATATTGTTACATAACCACACTGTATGCATATTGTTACATAACCACAGTGTATGCATATTGTTACATAACCACAGTGTATGCATATTGTTACATAACCACAGTGTATGCATATTGTTACATAACCACAGTGTATGCATATTGTTACATAACCATACTGTATGCATATTGTTACATAACCACAGTGTATGCATATTGTTACATAACCACAGTGTATGCATATTGTTACATAACCACAGTGTATGCATATTGTTACATAACCACAGTGTATGCATATTGTAACATAACCACACTGTATACATATTGTTACATAACCACAGTGTATGCATATTGTTACATAACCACAGTGTATGCATATTGTTACATAACCACAGTGTATGCATATTGTAACATAACCACAGTGTATGCATATTGTTACATAACCACACTGTATGCATATTGTTACATAACCACAGTGTATGCATATTGTTACATAACCACAGTGTATGCATATTGTTACATAACCACAGTGTATGCATATTGTTACATAACCACACTGTATGCATATTGTTACATAACCACAGTGTATGCATATTGTTACATAACCACAGTGTATGCATATTGTTACATAACCACACTGTATGCATATTGTTACATAACCACAGTGTATGCATATTGTTACATAACCACAGTGTATGCATATTGTTACATAACCACACTGTATGCATATTGTTACATAACCACACTGTATGCATATTGTTATATAACCACACTGTATGCATATTGTTACATAACCACAGTGTATGCACATTGTTACATAACCACACTGTATGCATATTGTTACATAACCACACTGTATGCATATTGTTACATAACCACATTGTATGCACATTGTTACATAACCACAGTGTATGCATATTGTTACATAACCACACTGTATGCATATTGTTACATAACCACAGTGTATGCATATTGTTACATAACCACACTGTATGCATATTGTTACATAACCACAGTGTATGCATATTGTTACATAACCACAGTGTATGCATATTGTTACATAACCACACTGTATGCATATTGTTACATAACCACAGTGTATGCATATTGTTACATAACCACACTGTATGCATATTGTTACATAACCACACTGTATGCATATTGTTACATAACCACAGTGTATGCATATTGTTACATAACCACACTGTATGCATATTGTTACATAACCACAGTGTATGCATATTGTTACATAACCATACTGTATGCATATTGTTACATAACCACACTGTATGCATATTGTTACATAACCACAGTGTATGCATATTGTTACATAACCACAGTGTATGCATATTGTTACATAACCACACTGTATGCATATTGTTACATAACCACACTGTATGCATATTGTTACATAACCACAGTGTATGCATATTGTTACATAACCACACTGTATGCATATTGTTATATAACCACACTGTATGCATATTGTTACATAACCACACTGTATGCATATTGTTACATAACCACAGTGTATGCATATTGTTACATAACCACACTGTATGCATATTGTCACATAACCACACTGTATGCATATTGTTACATAACCACACTGTATGCATATTGTTATATAACCACACTGTATGCATATTGTTACATAACCACAGTGTATGCACATTGTTACATAACCACACTGTATGCATATTGTTACATAACCACACTGTATGCATATTGTTACATAACCACACTGTATGCATATTGTTACATAACCACAGTGTATGCATATTGTTACATAACCACAGTGTATGCATATTGTTACATAACCATGCTGTATGCATATTGTTACATAACCACACTGTATGCATATTGTTACATAACCACACTGTATGCATATTGTTACATAACCACACTGTATGCATATTGTTACATAACCACACTGTATGCATATTGTTACATAACCACATTGTATGCATATTGTTACATAACCACACTGTATGCATATTGTTACATAACCACAGTGTATGCATATTGTTACATAACCACACTGTATGCATATTGTTATATAACCACAGTGTATGCATATTGTTACATAACCACACTGTATGCATATTGTTACATAACCACAGTGTATGCATATTGTTACATAACCACACTGTATGCATATTGTTACATAACCACAGTGTATGCATATTGTTACATAACCACAGTGTATGCATATTGTTACATAACCACACTGTATGCATATTGTTACATAACCACACTGTATGCATATTGTTACATAACCACAGTGTATGCATATTGTTACATAACCACATTGTATGCATATTGTTACATAACCACAGTGTATGCATATTGTTACATAACCACAGTGTATGCATATTGTTACATAACCACACTGTATGCATATTGTTATATAACCACAGTGTATGCATATTGTTACATAACCACACTGTATGCATATTGTTACATAACCACACTGTATGCATATTGTTACATAACCACAGTGTATGCATATTGTTACATAACCACACTGTATGCATATTGTTACATAACCACAGTGTATGCATATTGTTACATAACCACACTGTATGCATATTGTTACATAACCACAGTGTATGCATATTGTTATATAACCACACTGTATGCATATTGTTACATAACCACACTGTATGCATATTGTTACATTACCACAGTGTATGCATATTGTTATATAACCACAGTGTATGCATATTGTTACATAACCACAGTGTATGCATATTGTTATATAACCACACTGTATGCATATTGTTATATAACCACAGTGTATGCATATTGTTATATAACCACACTGTATGCATATTGTTATATAACCACAGTGTATGCATATTGTTACATAACCACAGTGTATGCATATTGTTATATAACCACACTGTATGCATATTGTTATATAACCACAGTGTATGCATATTGTTACCAGTACCGGATCTTGCCACGGGCAAGCAGTACTTTTGCCCGGGGCGCCGCCTTCCGGAGGGCGCCAGTGCCCTCCGGAGGGCGCCGCACCGTGGCAAGATCCGCCACTGTGCCCTCTGCAGTGCCCCCCGCTGTGCCCGCCGCTGGTCCCCCGCTTTGAAGGGAACCAGACGCTAAGCGTCTAGTTTCCCTTCATGGAGAGGACTGTGCTGAGCGGTGCGCAATGACGTCATCGCGCACCGCACAGCAAAGGTCCTCTCCTTGAAGGGAAACTAGACGAAGCGTCTAGCTTCCCTTCATGGAGAGGACCTTTGCTGTGCGGTGCGCGACGACGTCATCGCGCACCGCACAGCACAGTGGCAGAGACACTAGGGGTCATAATTGACCTCTAGTGTCTATGCTGTGCTATGGGAGAGACGTAATGACGTCTCTCCCTTAGATCCGACGACAGACACATCCATCCGAGTCCAGGAGAAGAGCGGCGCCGACGGAGGAGGAGGTCTGGAATCAGGAGCGGGGACTGTAAGTATACTTTTATTTTTATTTTTTATTTTTTTCAGGTGCGCTACAGACCACGCCCCCATATGAAGCCACACCCCCATTTTTCCCCTGGGCGCCACAAGGGCAAGATCCGGCCCTGATTGTTACATAACCACACTGTATGCATATTGCAGTTTGAACAGAGCGGTGTACACCGGTGCTTACCTGTCAGGTTTCTGACATTCATCAGCAGTTCCTTTATTTCTTCCGCTTCTGGAGCTGAGAGTTCTTTCTTCACACTAGAAGACAGTCACCATGACACTATTACATTATTACAATGATGAAATACAAGATGTGTCCACTTACATCTTTGCCTTTTTACTAAATTTAGCACAACATGTAAAATACAGCTAAGCTGTTTGTCACGAGTAGCGAGTGGATGAATTTTTGTTTATCATACTAGAATGTGTATAAAGTAACATATGAAAGAAGCAAATTAAGAAAAATGACAAGGCATGGCTAACTCTGAGTCTATGGCATGCAAAACTGTATCATACAGTACATGGCGGGATATACTGTACTGTAGCAAAGATGTATGTGGACACATCTGCATAAACCTAGCACCATCTAAAGGGGGGATCCCTAAATCACTGTCTGGGTGTGACGGAACTCTCATAAAACAGACAAAACATCTTCTGATGGAACTGATCTCCTGAGCAGGTGGATCCCAAGAGATGAAGAGCAGGATGTACTAAAGTGAAAATGCAGCCAGAACTCCAAAAAATGCTGTTTTCAGAGTTTTCCCCATATGTACCAAGCTCTGGAACCGTTCTAGCATTGGCTAGTAGAAGCCTAGGGGCTACTTTCTGCATTGTGGCCTGAGACGGATCCAAACAGATCACTCCCAGTGTCTCCCGCGGCACACCTTTCATTCTGCGTATAAACGCAAAAGTCCAGTCATCGCAGAGGATAGCTCTTTCCAGAATTCTAGGTACACACAGATATTATTAATGCCGGTAAGTGGCCCTCATTCTGGTTGGATCGCTATTGTCTGAAAATTGCAAGCAGGTGATATACGAACTTCAGCACATATGAAAATTAGCCAAGTGCGATCACATCCAGGACGGTGGGCGGCAACTGACCATTGCGGGGGAGGAGTCCTGCCAATGCAAGTGTGGCAGGACCGTTTTCAGGGCGGCTGCGTGATGTCACTGTATCTGGTAAGTGGTGGGATGCAGTCCATAGAAGCCAGTGTTTTGTGCTTCTGCAGTAACACTGCTGCTTGCTGGGGCTAGCGGTCTCCTCTCCCCTTCGGGCATGGGTAATGGCAGCCGCCCCCTACAAGTAAGTAGGAGCCGCCGCTGATCCTTACTGTATAACTGGAATATATATTTTCAGTCAAACTACAGTTGTTGGCAGTGATGCAGGTGTAATCACCAAGGTCACACACCCTCACACATCTACACAGCACTATAATACTGCACAGTGAGGGTCGGCCACTTACCTGTACACAAATATCGGGTAGATGAAGTCAGAGGATCTCACTGTACTTTCTGCCTCTATAATCCTCTTCACAAGTCCAAAATCTTTACTCCACTGAACCTGCCCATCCAGGGGCAATAGATTGCCTGGGAAACACATATTATTACATATAGTATAGTATTCATATTGTATGTGTGTATATATATCTTATCTATCTATCTATCTATCTATCTATCTATCTATCTATCTATCTATCTATCTATCTATCTATCTATCTATCTATTATCTATCTATCTATCTACAGTGTCTATCTATCTATCTATCTATCTATCTATCTATCTATCTATCTATCTATCTATCTATCTATCTATCTATCTATCTATCATCTCTATCTATCTATCTATCTATCTATCTATCTATCTATCTATCTATCTATCTATCTATCTATCTATCTATCTATCTATCTCTATCATCTCTTTATCTATCTATCTATCTATCTATCTATCTATCTATCTATCTATCTATCTATCTATCTATCTATCTATCTATTATCTATCTATCTATCTACAGTGTCTATCTATCTATCTATCTATCTATCTATCTATCTATCTATCTATCTATCTATCTATCTATCTATCTATCTCTATCATCTCTTTATCTATCTATCTATCTATCTATCTATCTATCTATCTATCTATCTATCTATCTATCTATCTATCTATCTATCTATTTATCTCTTATCTTTATCTCTGTCCTATATCTTTCTCTTTCTATCTATCTATCTATCTATCTATCTATCTATCTATCTATCTATCTATCTCATACCTATCTATCTATTTATCTTATACCTATCTATCTATTTATCTCATATCTATCTATCTATACATTTCTATATCTATCTATCTATCTATCTATCTATCTATCTATCTATCTATCTATCTATCTATTATCTATCTATCTATCTCATATCTATCTGTCTATCTATCTGTAAAGATATAGGCAGGGGCTAATACTGTATTTGTGGGGTTTCAATCTTTATAGCGTTTAATGTACTTTTTATTCCTTCTGTTCCCATGTCGCTCTGGTTTGTGTTCCTATTACCCCATGAGTGTGTTCATCCATTAGCCTATATATTCTGTACTATAATCTTACCCAGGTGAATACAGGTGTGCTGTGACCTGGCACTTAGTGCTGTCATGTTATGTTATTATTGTAGGATGATGCCAGTCTGTGTATGAGGTTATTACAGGTTATCATTGCTATGCCTATTAAGTCCATCTATGATCCTTATATGGTCACACAGGAAATACATTTGAGGACCAGGTAATGTCTCTTTGAAGCTTCTCCTCCACAGGGGACAATCAGGACTTAACCCAATTTCCCTGTCATTGTTCCTTCTGTTTACTTTCCTCTGTTCCATCCTGGTCTCTCACAGACATCATGGAGCCTGACCCAGCATGTAGTCAACAGGAGAAGACCAGCTGTGGGAGGGAGGAGGGAAATACCTGAGGTGGGGTCCCACCAATAAGGAACCTGCGTCTCTTCCCCAGGTGAGCGCGGCATGATGGGCATTTGGAAGGTTTTAAAAGAGGTTGCGCAGGTCAGCTCTGCATGTTAGTCGCAGGACTCTGGCTAAGGGGTGATTCACTGCCAGGGTGCCTTGTGGAACGCATCACCAGTGCTGTGTGGACTTATATGTGCTAACTACTGCATAGACTAATCTGCTATCACTGCTGTGTGGACTCAGTGATAGTTCTGCTGTGTGGACTCAGTGATCTTCTGCTGTGTGGACTCAGTGATATTTCTGCTGTATGGACCTGTTTATCTGGAACTTCTGCACGGAATTGCTGTGGACCTAAATCCTCTACTGGGACTTAGTATCTGGACTGCTACCTGTATACTGTTTCTGGGCTATATTTACTTCTGTTTCCTGTGAATTATCTATTCCTGTGGGCAGTGAGAAATAAACCATCACTTTGGTTTCAGTGGCTCTGTGTCTGAGTGATTAGAAGAACCCTGTCTCCTCATACTATCTATCTCACATCTATCTCACATCTATCTCACATCTATCTCACATCTATCTCGCGTCTATCTCACGTCCATCTCACGTCTATCTCACGTCTATCTCACATCTACCTCACATCCCTCAGCTGCGCAATGAAATTGGAAACATGAATAAAAGCTGACGTATGCTGAGATAAATTATAAAGAAAAATTTAATATGACAATAAAAGAAATTTCATACAATAAGAACATATAGTCTGGACTTAAACCTCATAAGGAAAATAGTAAAATACCCTGTACTGGATATCAGATAAAACAAGCACTTGTGGTGTGAGCAGTAACAATATGCAACATTTGTATCCAACAAGTAGAAACAGTATCGTATCTTGGATATGAATGAATTGTTAGAATGTGGAGTAAGTCATAAGTTTTTAGACTGGTAACTGCAGTCCGATGAATGTATTAATGGAGCTCCTTTATGTAGAAATGCTCCGATGTCAGATAAAGTCAAAATGACCTCTCCCGTGGGCTGGTTTCTAACCGAACGTCCTCGGTTAGATTATCCCGCGTTTCCCACCACGTAGCTGTCACTGGGAGGGAGAGTGCAAAGCTTCCACCGGGCGGAGTCCTACACGGAGACGCTGCTGGAGGTATGAAGGAGCCGCTATGGAGACTGAGTTGCCAATGCTGCTCGGCAGGCCTTGATGTCAGCTGCGGCGTGCAGAGTATAATATGCCACTGCAAGGGCTGCAAGGCCAACGTCGGTCTCTTAGTATAGATGAAAGTGCTTGTCATGCAAAATGCTTGTTAGGCAGAGTGTAGAAGTCCAGTAGGTAAAAAAGAATTGAGGAGACCTAAGCAGTTTCATCACGCTCCATGTGACTTTCTTAAAGGTATATCCCTTTGTGACAAGACGGTCCCATACGAAAGCACTCACCAATTTTGTGTCCCGCCTCCTGCGCACAGAATGGAAGGTCAGGTCACATGGGATCTGGCCACATAGAGTGATTCCCGCTTACCGTCAGTAACCACCTGCTATTGACTCCACCCACTGCGTTGTGGGCGGGTTTATGCTGCCACCACCAAACTCCTAACCTGCCGTGGCGTTTGGAACCACGGTTCTGCTCTGTATGTGCCGACTCACTGCCTTACCACACCTGTGTGGTGTTGACGAATCCCCACTAGCCACTTGCTAGGCCTCTACCGGTAGCTGGTGGAAGGCGGAACTTGGAGACGTCAGGTGCTTCCCTGGACAGCCGGAGGACGGGGCTAGGTTTGGCATAACCCTGTAGGTCACAAGATGAAGCAGTCTTCTTGAGGCAGATGAGATGTTTATTTGCTCAATAATAGCCTTAAAAAAGACTCTTCCCTATTGCTAGGGGCAACAGCATACAGCAAGATGTTCCAGCAGAATAAAGATGGTACAACACAATACAATCTGGAGGCACGCAGGCCTCCTTTTCATGTCAATTTTCCACACAGTACCACAGGGGGGGTAAGCCCTCCCTGTCTTCTCCAACCAATCAGGTTATCGCACAAAATATAAATAAATTACATTTTACAGGATGTCAGTAAGTGCAAAAACAATATCCTCCTTCCTGTCACCCAACCAACGTTTGGTATCAGATTAACATTCACTATTGATACATTTATCACATAGCTTCAAAATACAAATGTTTCTGGTCATTCACATCTTCAGGCAAACCCAGTGTTTGGGATTACAATAAGAAAGGCTATACAACACATCAAACAGTCTTCCTTCCTGCATCTGCCATTCCGGGTTCGTATAGCAATTAAATAATTACATGAAACAGGTTCCAAGCCCAGAACTACTTTAAATATGGGATAATGAAATTCCCCATCAGTAACATCCCTCTCTAAGGAACTTACACATCAAAAGGTTTTGTCATTCACACCTCTCTGCTAGGACAGGGCCATTAGAATGCCACTTCCTACTGACAGAAGATGATTATTCAGACATCTATAGTAAGTGCATTTTTCCTTTAAAATACAGGTGACCACATCTTAAGTATAAATACATTTAAACATGCATTCCTGCAATTGTGCACAGAGCACTACATATGACATGTTAAGACACATCATTAAACATATTTATAAACAGTCTGCGCCCAGCGCCGTCAGTACATTTAACAGTGACGCCAAGCGCCTATTGTCCGCAACATGGCGCCGGGCACTAGGGGTTAACCCCTTCAGTGCTGCCGTGCCCATTGTCCACGTGGGCTGGGGATCTCTCCGGCCACACTCTTCATTCCAGGTATCAGTAATATATAAACAAATGATTGAATACATGCAGGTGTCAATAATCAATTAATTAATTAAGAAACTCAGCATCAGCTTGTCAAATAGTAAAATGCTTATTAATTTACAACAGAGTGTTTTGTAGGGAACAAAAAGGCAGACACAATATTATATAGACCTTATGTCACGGAAAACAGAAGAAACTTATAACTCCAAAATAAATTAAGTAAATTATAAACTCTGAGGTAGGTAGATCAATATATGTAAACATACATGTGAACAAACATTTTATACATATTTATATCATATAGTGTTTATTTTATATATTTCAGAGAAAATAAAACATTAGTTAAAAAAATAGAATGGACTAAAAAGAAATTAGAATTATTAACAACCATTAAAAACATTTATTTGAAAAAATAATAATAATCTGAAGTCAGGTTTGAACTCTACTCTCTCTAAAGAGCTGATAGAAACATTAGCTGGATGTGCTACTGAATCTCAAATTAAGAGAGAGAGGATGACAAACCTATATAACAGTCAATATCCCATATAATTCATAATATTAATATGAAAACCACAATCCATACTTAATTAACTGCACTATGGCCCTCATTCCGAGTTGTTCGCTCGCTAGCTGCTTTTAGCAGCTTTGCACATGCTAAGCCGCCGCCCTCTGGGAGTGAATCTTAGCAGAATTGCGAATAGAAATTTCTTAGCAGTTTCTGAGTAGCTCGAGACTTACTCCTACACTGCGATCAGTTCAGTCAGTTTCGTTCCTGGTTTGATGTCACACACACGCCCAGCATTCGCCCACCACTCCCCCGTTTCTCCAGACACTCCACGTTTTTCCCTGACATGCCTGCGTATGTTCGCACACTCCCAGAAAACTGTCAGTTTCCGCCCAGAAACACCCACTTCCTGTCAATCACACTACGATCAGCAGAACGATGAAAAAACTTTGTTACGTGAGTAAAATACCAAACTTTTGTGCTAATTTACTTGACGCAGGCGCACTGCGAACATTGCACATGCGCAGTTTGCGACTAATCGCTCTGTAGCGGGAAAAAAAAACGAGCGAACAACTCGAAATGAGGGCCTATATCTGATAAACTATATGTATGAGTGCACATTTGATGTAGAAGGAATATATAGATACAATGTTCCTACATATTCTTAAAGTAAGTAAAAAAACTTATCTAGAGTCAGGTTTTGAACTCTACTCTCTCTGAAGAACTAATGGGGGCATTAGCTGAGTGTGCCACTGATTCTCAAGTTAAGAAATAGAGTATAACAAACCTATATATTAGTCAGTGTCCTGTATAATTAATAAAACATAATAACCACAATCCATACTTAATTATCTGCACTATATCTGATAGACTATATATATTAAGATAGATAGATAGATAGATAGATAGATAAATAGTCTAAGTGCACATTGAATATAAAGCGTATATATGGATACAATGTTCCTCCATATTCTTCGGGTGAGTATGAACATGGAATTTGCTGCTAAAAGTAAGGGAAGGAAACGAGATATAACAATAAGGTCAAATTCAATAGCTTCATTAAGCCCCTCGGGAATGAGGGTTCTTAACTTGTGTATCCAATAATTCTCCCTAAGGCAGAGTTTTCTATGTCTGTCTCCTCACCGTGCTGTTGGTGTGACTGTCTCTATCCCTATAAGATTTAAGTGATCATGATTCTTTTGATGAACTTCTAAGAAGTGTCTTGAAACACTATGGAAGAGAAAACCCCTTAGGATATTACGTCTATGCTCTAAGAACCTCACACGAAGCTTGCGTGTGGTCCTGCCCACATATATGAGGTTACAACTGCATATTAGAATGTATGTGATGTAAGAACTGTTACAATTGATGAAGGATCGTATTTCAAATTGTATATTATCTGAAGATTAAAAACTCTTCGTGTTATTCAGAATGTAGGAACAATTGATACAGTTGTTCAAACAACACCTAAAACAACCTATAGCCTTAGGTAACCAATTGGAAAGGTTCACTGTTTTGTCAGTGGGTCTTATATCTCTTTTATCTATAAAAAAAACTGGGAGCTAAATGCTGTTTCAAATTTGTAGATTTTTTGAAAATCACAGATGGAGTAGTGTTCACTTGAGTTTTAAGGATCTGATCAGTAAGAAGTATGGAATGATTGTTATAAATAATTTGTTTAATTTTATCAGACGAATTATTATACTGTGAGAGAAAATTAGGCTTATCCTGTTCAAATTTCTGAATGTATTCTTTATATCCTATAAGTTCTTTTCTATCTAAATGGTCAACTCATTCCCGAGCTAAACTAATAAGAGCTAGAGGGTATCCCTTCCTCTGAAGAGACACTGACAGCTCATTTGCCTGTGTAACATATTCACGGACACTGCTACAATTGCATTTGATTCGTCGCATTTGACCGTAGGGGATATTATCTATCCATGGCTTATAATGTGAGCTTTCATAATGTAGAAAATTCAAAGTGTCAACCTCCTTCCTATACATTTTGGTTGAAATGTGACCATCGATGATGGTTAAGGAGATATCGAGGAAAGAGATAGCCTATCAATCGTGCTGGTGAAACATAAATTAAAATCATTATCATTAAGACCAGTGGTAAAATTAGAAAAAAGAGTTGGATCACCGTCAAAAATGAAAATCAGATCGTCTATATAACGGCCATAGTAGACGAGGTTCGTGCCAAAGTTCCGCCCCTACACATGAGCATCTTCAAACGCCCCCATGTATAGGTTGGCAAAACTCGGCGCAAACCGTCCCCATAGCCGTCCCAAGTTTCTGAAAATAATAACTTTAATTAAACAGAAAAAAAGTTGTGAGATAAAATAAATGAAATCGAGGCAACAATAAATTGTTGCAATTCCAAATAAAAATTTTCTGACCTAGATAAATAATCTGAAATGACTTGTGTCCCTTTATGATGTGGGATATTTGAATTAGAGATGAGCGCCTGAAATTTTTCGGGTTTTGTGTTTTGGTTTTGGGTTCGGTTCCGCGGCCGTGTTTTGGGTTCGAACGCGTTTTGGCAAAACCTCACCGAATTATTTTTGTCGGATTCGGGTGTGTTTTGGATTCGGGTGTTTTTTTCAAAAAACCCTAAAAAACAGCTTAAATCATAGAATTTGGGGGTAATTTTGATCCCAAAGTATTATTAACCTCAAAAAACATAATTTACACTCATTTTCAGCCTATTCTGAACACATCACACCTCACAATATTATTTTTAGTCCTAAAATTTGCACCGAGGTCGCTGTGTGAGTAAGATAAGCGACCCTAGTGGCCGACACAAACACCGGGCCCATCTAGGAGTGGCACTGCAGTGTCACGCAGGATGTCCCTTCCAAAAAACCCTCCCCAAACAGCACATGACGCAAAGAAAAAAAGAGGCGCAATGAGGTAGCTGTGTGAGTAAGATTAGCGACCCTAGTGGCCGACACAAACACCGGGCCCATCTAGGAGTGGCACTGCAGTGTCACGCAGGATGGCCCTTCCAAAAAACCCTCCCCAAACAGCACATGACGCAAAGAAAAAAAGAGGCGCAATGAGGTAGCTGTGTGAGTAAGATTAGCGACCCTAGTGGCCGACACAAACACCGGGCCCATCTAGGAGTGGCACTGCAGTGTCACGCAGGATGGCCCTTCCAAAAAACCCTCCCCAAACAGCACATGACGCAAAGAAAAAAAGAGGCGCAATGAGGTAGCTGACTGTGTGAGTAAGATTAGCGACCCTAGTGGCCGACACAAACACCGGGCACATCTATGAGTGGCACTGCAGTGTCACGCAGGATGTCCCTTCCAAAAAACCCTCCCCAAACAGCACATGACGCAAAGAAAAAAAGAGGCGCAATGAGGTAGCTGTGTGAGTAAGATTAGCGACCCTAGTGGCCGACACAAACACCGGGCCCATCTAGGAGTGGCACTGCAGTGTCACGCAGGATGGCCCTTCCAAAAAACCCTCCCCAAACAGCACATGACGCAAAGAAAAAAAGAGGCGCAATGAGGTAGCTGACTGTGTGAGTAAGATTAGCGACCCTAGTGGCCGACACAAACACCGGGCACATCTAGGAGTGGCACTGCAGTGTCACGCAGGATGTCCCTTCCAAAAAACCCTCCCCAATCAGCACATGATGCAAAGAAAAAGAAAAGAAAAAAGAGGTGCAAGATGGAATTATCCTTGGGCCCTCCCACCCACCCTTATGTTGTATAAACAAAACAGGACATGCACACTTTAACCAACCCATCATTTCAGTGACAGGGTCTGCCACACGACTGTGACTGATATGACGGGTTGGTTTGGACCCCCCCCAAAAAAGAAGCAATTAATCTCTCCTTGCACAAACTGGCTCTACAGAGGCAAGATGTCCACCTCATCTTCACCCTCCGATATATCACCGTGTACATCCCCCTCCTCACAGATTATCAATTCGTCCCCACTGGAATCCACCATCTCAGCTCCCTGTGTACTTTGTGGAGGCAATTGCTGCTGGTCAATGTCTCCGCGGAGGAATTGATTATAATTCATTTTAATGAACATCATCTTCTCCACATTTTCTGGATGTAACCTCGTACGCCGATTGCTGACAAGGTGAGCGGCGGCACTAAACACTCTTTCGGAGTACACACTTGTGGGAGGGCAACTTAGGTAGAATAAAGCCAGTTTGTGCAAGGGCCTCCAAATTGCCTCTTTTTCCTGCCAGTATAAGTACGGACTGTGTGACGTGCCTACTTGGATGCGGTCACTCATATAATCCTCCACCATTCTATCAATGTTGAGAGAATCATATGCAGTGACAGTAGACGACATGTCCGTAATCGTTGTCAGGTCCTTCAGTCCGGACCAGATGTCCGCATCAGCAGTCGCTCCAGACTGCCCTGCATCACCGCCAGCGGGTGGGCTCGGAATTCTGAGCCTTTTCCTCGCACCCCCAGTTGCGGGAGAATGTGAAGGAGGAGATGTTGACAGGTCGCGTTCCGCTTGACTTGACAATTTTGTCACCAGCAGGTCTTTCAACCCCAGCAGACCTGTGTCTGCCGGAAAGAGAGATCCAAGGTAGGCTTTAAATCTAGGATCGAGCACGGTGGCCAAAATGTAGTGCTCTGATTTCAACAGATTGACCACCCGTGAATCCTTGTTAAGCGAATTAAGGGCTGCATCCACAAGTCCCACATGCCTAGCGGAATCGCTCCGTGTTAGCTCCTTCTTCAATGCCTCCAGCTTCTTCTGCAAAAGCCTGATGAGGGGAATGACCTGACTCAGGCTGGCAGTGTCTGAACTGACTTCACGTGTGGCAAGTTCAAAGGGCATCAGAACCTTGCACAACGTTGAAATCATTCTCCACTGCACTTGAGACAGGTGCATTCCATCTCCTATATCGTGCTCAATTGTATAGGCTTGAATGGCCTTTTGCTGCTCCTCCAACCTCTGAAGCATATAGAGGGTTGAATTCCACCTCGTTACCACTTCTTGCTTCAGATGATGGCAGGGCAGGTTCAGTAGTTTTTGGTGGTGCTCCAGTCTTCTGTACGTGGTGCCTGTACGCCGAAAGTGTCCCGCAATTTTTCTGGCCACCGACAGCATCTCTTGCACGCCCCTGTCGTTTTTTAAAAAATTCTGCACCACCAAATTCAAGGTATGTGCAAAACATGGGACGTGCTGGAATTTGCCCATATTTAATGCACACACAATATTGCTGGCGTTGTCCGATGCCACAAATCCACAGGAGAGTCCAATTGGGGTAAGCCATTCCGCGATGATCTTCCTCAGTTGCCGTAAGAGGTTTTCAGCTGTGTGCGTATTCTGGAAAGCGGTGATACAAAGCGTAGCCTGCCTAGGAAAGAGTTGGCGTTTGCGAGATGCTGCTACTGGTGCCGCCGCTGCTGTTCTTGCGGCGGGAGTCCATACATCTACCCAGTGGGCTGTCACAGTCATATAGTCCTGACCCTGCCCTGCTCCACTTGTCCACATGTCCGTGGTTAAGTGGACATTGGGTACAACTGCATTTTTTAGGAGACTGGTGAGTCTTTTTCTGACGTCCGTGTACATTCTCGGTATCGCCTGCCTAGAGAAGTGGAACCTAGATGGTATTTGGTAACGGGGGCACACTGCCTCAATAAATTGTCTAGTTCCCTGTGAACTAACGGCGGATACCGGACGCACGTCTAACACCAACATAGTTGTCAAGGACTCAGTTATCCGCTTTGCAGTAGGATGACTGCTGTGATATTTCATCTTCCTCGCAAAGGACTGTTGAACAGTCAATTGCTTACTGGAAGTAGTACAAGTGGGCTTACGACTTCCCCTCTGGGATGACCATCGACTCCCAGCGGCAACAACAGCAGCGCCAGCAGCAGTAGGCGTTACACGCAAGGATGCATCGGAGGAATCCCAGGCAGGAAAGGACTCGTCAGACTTGCCAGTGACATGGCCTGCAGGACTATTGGCATTCCTGGGGAAGGAGGAAATTGACACTGAGGGAGTTGGTGGGGTGGTTTGCGTGAGCTTGGTTACAAGAGGAAGGGATTTACTGGTCAGTGGACTGCTTCCGCTGTCACCCAAAGTTTTTGAACTTGTCACTGACTTATTATGAATGCGCTGCAGGTGACGTATAAGGGAGGATGTTCCGAGGTGGTTAACGTCCTTACCCCTACTTATTACAGCTTGACAAAGGGAACACACGGCTTGACACCTGTTGTCCGCATTTCTGGTGAAATACCTCCACACCGAAGAGCTGATTTTTTTGGTATTTTCACCTGGCATGTCAACGGCCATATTCCTCCCACGGACAACAGGTGTCTCCCCGGGTGCCTGACTTAAACAAACCACCTCACCATCAGAATCCTCCTGGTCAATTTCCTCCCCAGCGCCAGCAACACCCATATCCTCCTCATCCTGGTGTACTTCAACACTGACATCTTCAATCTGACTATCAGGAACTGGACTGCGGGTGCTCCTTCCAGCACTTGCAGGGGGCATGCAAATAGTGGAAGGCGCATGCTCTTCACGTCCAGTGTTGGGAAGGTCAGGCATCGCAAACGACACAATTGGACTCTCCTTGTGGATTTGGGATTTCAAAGAACGCACAGTTCTTTGCGGTGCTTTTGCCAGCTTGAGTCTTTTCAGTTTTCTAGCGAGAGGCTGAGTGCTTCCATCCTCATGTGAAGCTGAACCACTAGCCATGAACATAGGCCAGGGCCTCAGCCGTTCCTTGCCACTCCGTGTGGTAAATGGCATATTGGCAAGTTTACGCTTCTCCTCCGACAATTTTATTTTAGGTTTTGGAGTCCTTTTTTTTCTGATATTTGGTGTTTTGGATTTGACATGCTCTGTACTATGACATTGGGCATCGGCCTTGGCAGACGACGTTGCTGGCATTTCATCGTCTCGGCCATGACTAGTGGCAGCAGCTTCAGCACGAGGTGGAAGTGGATCTTGATCTTTCCCTAATTTTGGAACCTCAACTTTTTTGTTCTCCATATTTTATAGGCAGAACTAAAAGGCACCTCAGGTAAACAATGGAGATGGATGGATTGGATAGTTTACTAGTATACAATTATGGACGGACTGCCACGGTTAGGTGGTATAAAAAAACCACGGTTAGGTGGTATATATTATAATAATAATACAATTATGGATGGACGGACTGCCTGCCGACTGCCGACACAGAGGTAGCCACAGCCGTGAACTACCGCACTGTACACTGGTTGATAAAGAGATAGTAGTATACTCGTAACAACTAGTATGACACTATGACGACGGTATAAAGAATGGAAAAAAAACCACGGTTAGGTGGTATATATTATAATAATAATACAATTATGGATGGACGGACTGCCTGCCGACTGCCGACACAGAGGTAGCCACAGCCGTGAACTACCGCACTGTACACTGGTTGATAAAGAGATAGTAGTATACTCGTAACAACTAGTATGACACTATGACGACGGTATAAAGAATGCAAAAAAAACCACGGTTAGGTGGTATATATTATAATAATAATACAATTATGGATGGACGGACTGCCTGCCGACTGCCGACACAGAGGTAGCCACAGCCGTGAACTACCGCACTGTACACTGGTTGATAAAGAGATAGTAGTATACTCGTAACAATTAGGATGACACTATGACGGTATAAAGAATGAAAAAAAAACCACGGTTAGGTGGTAGGTATATAATAATAAATAATACAATTCTGGTCGGACGGACTGCCTGCCGTGTGCCGACACAGAGGTAGCCACAGCCGTGAACTACCGCACTGTACACTGGTTGATAAAGAGATAGTAGTATACTCGTAACAACTAGTATGACACTATGACGACGGTATAAAGAATGGAAAAAAAACCACGGTTAGGTGGTATATATTATAATAATAATACAATTATGGATGGACGGACTGCCGACTGCCGACACAGAGGTAGCCACAGCCGTGAACTACCGCACTGTACACTGGTTGATAAAGAGATAGTAGTATACTCGTAACAACTAGTATGACACTATGACGACGGTATAAAGAATGCAAAAAAAACCACGGTTAGGTGGTATATATTATAATAATAATACAATTATGGATGGACGGACTGCCTGCCGACTGCCGACACAGAGGTAGCCACAGCCGTGAACTACCGCACTGTACACTGGTTGATAAAGAGATAGTAGTATACTCGTAACAATTAGGATGACACTATGACGGTATAAAGAATGAAAAAAAAACCACGGTTAGGTGGTAGGTATATAATAATAAATAATACAATTCTGGTCGGACGGACTGCCTGCCGTGTGCCGACACAGAGGTAGCCACAGCCGTGAACTACCGCACTGTACACTGGTTGATAAAGAGATAGTAGTATACTCGTAACAACTAGTATGACACTATGACGACGGTATAAAGAATGCAAAAAAAACCACGGTTAGGTGGTATATATTATAATAATAATACAATTATGGATGGACGGACTGCCTGCCGACTGCCGACACAGAGGTAGCCACAGCCGTGAACTACCGCACTGTACACTGGTTGATAAAGAGATAGTAGTATACTCGTAACAACTAGTATGACACTATGACGACGGTATAAAGAATGGAAAAAAAACCACGGTTAGGTGGTATATATTATAATAATAATACAATTATGGATGGACGGACTGCCTGCCGACTGCCGACACAGAGGTAGCCACAGCCGTGAACTACCGCACTGTACACTGGTTGATAAAGAGATAGTAGTATACTCGTAACAATTAGGATGACACTATGACGGTATAAAGAATGAAAAAAAAACCACGGTTAGGTGGTAGGTATATAATAATAAATAATACAATTCTGGTCGGACGGACTGCCTGCCGTGTGCCGACACAGAGGTAGCCACAGCCGTGAACTACCGCACTGTACACTGGTTGATAAAGAGATAGTAGTATACTCGTAACAATTAGGATGACACTATGACGGTATAAAGAATGAAAAAAAAACCACGGTTAGGTGGTAGGTATATAATAATAAATAATACAATTCTGGTCGGACGGACTGCCTGCCGTGTGCCGACACAGAGGTAGCCACAGCCGTGAACTACCGCACTGTACACTGGTTGATAAAGAGATAGTAGTATACTCGTAACAATTAGGATGACACTATGACGGTATAAAGAATGAAAAAAAAACCACGGTTAGGTGGTAGGTATATAATAATAAATAATACAATTCTGGTCGGACGGACTGCCTGCCGTGTGCCGACACAGAGGTAGCCACAGCCGTGAACTACCGCACTGTACACTGGTTGATAAAGAGATAGTAGTATACTCGTAACAATTAGGATGACACTATGACGGTATAAAGAATGAAAAAAAAACCACGGTTAGGTGGTAGGTATATAATAATAAATAATACAATTCTGGTCGGACGGACTGCCTGCCGTGTGCCGACACAGAGGTAGCCACAGCCGTGAACTACCGCACTGTACACTGGTTGATAAAGAGATAGTAGTAAACTCGTAACAATTAGGATGACACTATGACGGTATAAAGAATGAAAAAAAAACCACGGTTAGGTGGTAGGTATATAATAATAAATAATACAATTCTGGTCGGACGGACTGCCTGCCGTGTGCCGACACAGAGGTAGCCACAGCCGTGAACTACCGCACTGTACACTGGTTGATAAAGAGATAGTAGTATACTCGTAACAATTAGGATGACACTATGACGGTATAAAGAATGAAAAAAAAACCACGGTTAGGTGGTAGGTATATAATAATAAATAATACAATTCTGGTCGGACGGACTGCCTGCCGTGTGCCGACACAGAGGTAGCCACAGCCGTGAACTACCGCACTGTACACTGGTTGATAAAGAGATAGTAGTATACTCGTAACAATTAGGATGACACTATGACGGTATAAAGAATGAAAAAAAAACCACGGTTAGGTGGTAGGTATATAATAATAAATAATACAATTCTGGTCGGACGGACTGCCTGCCGTGTGCCGACACAGAGGTAGCCACAGCCGTGAACTACCGCACTGTACACTGGTTGATAAAGAGATAGTAGTATACTCGTAACAATTAGGATGACACTATGACGGTATAAAGAATGAAAAAAAAACCACGGTTAGGTGGTAGGTATATAATAATAAATAATACAATTCTGGTCGGACGGACTGCCTGCCGTGTGCCGACACAGAGGTAGCCACAGCCGTGAACTACCGCACTGTACACTGGTTGATAAAGAGATAGTAGTATACTCGTAACAATTAGGATGACACTATGACGGTATAAAGAATGAAAAAAAAACCACGGTTAGGTGGTAGGTATATAATAATAAATAATACAATTCTGGTCGGACGGACTGCCTGCCGTGTGCCGACACAGAGGTAGCCACAGCCGTGAACTACCGCACTGTACACTGGTTGATAAAGAGATAGTAGTATACTCGTAACAATTAGGATGACACTATGACGGTATAAAGAATGAAAAAAAAACCACGGTTAGGTGGTAGGTATATAATAATAAATAATACAATTCTGGTCGGACGGACTGCCTGCCGTGTGCCGACACAGAGGTAGCCACAGCCGTGAACTACCGCACTGTACACTGGTTGATAAAGAGATAGTAGTATACTCGTAACAATTAGGATGACACTATGACGGTATAAAGAATGAAAAAAAAACCACGGTTAGGTGGTAGGTATATAATAATAAATAATACAATTCTGGTCGGACGGACTGCCTGCCGTGTGCCGACACAGAGGTAGCCACAGCCGTGAACTACCGCACTGTACACTGGTTGATAAAGAGATAGTAGTATACTCGTAACAATTAGGATGACACTATGACGGTATAAAGAATGAAAAAAAAACCACGGTTAGGTGGTAGGTATATAATAATAAATAATACAATTCTGGTCGGACGGACTGCCTGCCGTGTGCCGACACAGAGGTAGCCACAGCCGTGAACTACCGCACTGTACACTGGTTGATAAAGAGATAGTAGTATACTCGTAACAATTAGGATGACACTATGACGGTATAAAGAATGAAAAAAAAACCACGGTTAGGTGGTAGGTATATAATAATAAATAATACAATTCTGGTCGGACGGACTGCCTGCCGTGTGCCGACACAGAGGTAGCCACAGCCGTGAACTACCGCACTGTACTGTGTCTGCTGCTAATATAGACTGGTTGATATTTAAAGAGATATTAGTAGTATACAACAATACTATACTGGTGGTCAGGCACTGGTCACCACTCCTGCAGCAAAAGTGTGCACTGTTAATTAATATAATTGTACTCCTGGCTCCTGCTAACAACCTGCAGTGCTCCCCAGTCTCCCCCACAATTAATTATAAGCTTTTAATTTATACATTGATGACTGTGCAGCACACTGGGCTGAGCTGAGTGCACACAGACTGAGTCACACTGTGTGACTGACTGTGCTGTGTATCGTTTTTTTTTTCAGGCAGAGAACGGATATAGCAGAGAGAACTGAACGGATATATTATATTAAATAAAAGTTAACTAGCAACTGCACTGGTCACTGACTGTGGTAAACTAACTCTGTCTGCGACTCTGCACAATCTCTCTCTCTCTATCTAATCTATCTCTATTCTAATGGAGAGGACGCCAGACACGTCCTCTCCCTATCAATCTCAATGCACGAGTGAAAATGGCGGCGACGCGCGGCTCCTTATATAGAATCCGAGTCTCGCGATAGAATCCGAGCCTCGCGAGAATCCGACAGCGTCATGATGACGTTCGGGCGCGCTCGGGTTAACCGAGCAAGGTGGGAAGATCCGAGTCGCTCGGACCCGTGGAAAAAAAAGTGAAGTTCGTGCGGGTTCGGATTCAAAGAAACCGAACCCGCTCATCTCTAATTTGAATATGAAGCCTGGATGTCACAGATTACAAAAAAATGTGTCCTTCCATTCTATGGATGAAATGGAATTTAAAAAGGAGGTAGTGTCTTTTATATGAGAACGAAGTGAAGATGCAAGTGGCTGTAAAAAATAATCAACAAAATGTGACAAATTAGAGGTGAGGGACCCAACACCGGAAATGATGGGTCTTCCAGGGGGTACAGTGAGTGATTTATGGATTTTAGGTAAATGATAATATGTGGGGACAATAGGGTGAGAAAGAATAAGATATCTCAACTCTTTCTCACCCTATTGTCCCCACATATTATCATCCTCTATCAAAAGCATCTTTAACTAATAATGTTAAAGAATTATGGAAATCATTGGAAGGATTGGTTGATAATTTAACATATGTTTTAACTTCACTTATTTGTCTATTTGCCTCAGATAGATAATTATCTATATTTTGTATCACAATTCCCCCTCCCTTGTCAGCAGGCTTGATGACAAGGGAGGGGTCATTAGCCAATCTCTGTAAAGCTAAATCTTTCATTAACTGATACATTTTGTTTATACAGGTTGAGTATCCCTTATCCAAAATGTTTGGGACCAGAGGTATTTTGGATATGGGATTTTTCCGTATTTTGGAATAATTGCATACCATAATGAGATATCATGGTGATGGGACCTAAGTCTAAGCACAGAATGCATTTGTTACATATACACCTTATACACACAGACTGAAGGTAATTTTAACCAATATTTTTTATAACTTTATGCATTAAACAAAGTGTGTCTACAGTCACACAATACATTTATGTTTCATATACACCTTATACACACAGCCTGAAGGTCATTTAATACAATATTTTTAATAACTTTGTGTATTAAACAAAGTTTGTGTACATTGAGCCATCAAAAAACAAAGGTTTCACTATCTCACTCTCACTCGAAAAAGTCCGTATTTCGGAATATTTGGATATGGGATACTCAACCTGTATTTTTTTTAACATTTCTTTCTTTATTAAAGCATTTTCTTAAAGAAAATAGCAATAAGTATAGGAACATTGTGAATAATAACAGAAAAAAAACCCATAATGTAATAGATACAAAACATAGTGCATGGTATACGGAAGAGCACCAATATGAATAACCTGTACAATATTATAAAATAGAAAATAGCATCTGTAAATACGCCATGAATCTTCTGAGAGATGGGGACACTTCTCAACTACTAACTATCGTTAACAAGAATGATGGGAGGGTCATTAAGAAAAATCCTAGTTTCATACCAGAGTGTGCTACGGAAACAGGAGCTAATGGCCTCTTTGGTGTGGGTAGGAAGGGTTTCAATAAAACTTTCCCATGTTGCGAAGAAGGATTCGGTGCGAGATTCTTTTTGAAGTGAGGCCTCCAGCCAATCCATATGACAAATATAGAATAGCTTTTCCCTGAACATTTCCAGAGTCGGGACAGAACTATGAACCCACATGTGTAAAACAGCTTTTCTGGCTGCCGATAAGATTGCTAAAAGTAATTTTTTCACAGGTTTTGGAGCTCTAATACCACGGGTATGATGCCACATATGTCCCATTCCGGTGTAAAAGGGATGTAGCTCACTAAATGATGAGAGGCAAAGCGCCATACTGCTATCCAAAACCGTCTCAAGAGTGGGCAGGCCCAAAAGCAATGGTAGAGATCTGCCAATTGATGGCCACATTTGGGACAGGAAGGATCATTTAATAGGCCTATTAAAAAACCTATGTGGGGAGAAATATAAGATCTGTGAAAGATATTAATATACATTTCTGTGTACTTAGCAGCAGGGAACGTAGCCATTGAAAAATTTAGCATGTGCAATAACCTATCAACATCTAAGTTAGGAAAATGTTCTAACCATTGGGCTATGCCAGTTTTATATGCAGAATGGTCTAATATAGTACGAAGTTGTGTATAGTAAAATGAAATGGCGCCTTTGGATTGTTCCGGTCACAATAGTATGCGGTCCAGTTGGCTATCCCAGTCAGTCGCAGGCAGTAGTCTGGAAATTTTGCTAGCATAATGTTGGGCTTGAAAAATAGCAAAGTTTTGGGGGCCAATATATGGGTATTTAGATAAGACCTCCTCGTATGTGAATGGTCTATGGGATACGGGATTAATGAGCTGTCCTACATTACAAATTCCTAATGCTTTCCAGTCACGGAAAGGGTAGGCGGCCTCTCCATTTTGAAAACTCGGGTTATGTAGAAAAGGCAGATGGATAGATATGTGTTTGTGTAATTTATATTTGTGCCTCAGGGATAGACAAGCTTTCCTCATAGTCATTAGGAGGGGATTAGTAGTTAAGTCGGTGGATATCTCGGCATCAGTCAGGTGAAGAAAAGCAATCAGAGACACATGAGGAATGAAATTTTGTTCGAGAAGTGAATCAGTGTATGTTTGGGTACTGGACAACCAGTCCTTAATATAGTGAACATGGGAAGCGTAACTATACGTCTGAATGTCTGGAAAGTTGAACCCCCCATTGTTTTTATGCTGACTTAATTTAAATAGACCAATTCTCGCGCGCTTATTGTTCCAAATAAATTTTCTAAAGGTCGATGTTATCTGTAAAAGGTCTTGTCTAGTCAACAAAAGGGGGAGGACTTGTAGTGGTTATAGGAGTTTTGGGAAATATATAATTTAAATTATATTCGTCCTTCCTAAAAAGGAGAGTTGTAAATGGACCATCGCCTCAAGATCCCTTGTAATTTTGGAAAGTGTTTTCCCAACATTAATATCATAAAGATCTGCAACGTTTTTGAGAATGAGGACACCCAAATATGGGAGTATCTTTCTGGCCCAATTCAAAGGTAGTTGTGCCGCCCACAAGGGGCTATAAAAGCCTTGTTTCAGATAAAGCGCACTAGATTTTTCAAAATTAATAAAAAAGCCAGAAAGAGATCCCACCCTATCAAGCAATTCTAGCAGTGGTTTGAGGGAATGTTTAGGATTGGACATGTGAATCAAAACATCATCAGCAAAAGAGGTGAGTTTCACCTCCATCAAACCCATTGATATACCCTTCAAGGTTGGCCAGGAATCAATTATACGAAGTAAGGGGTCAAGGGACAAATTAAAAAAGTAGGGGGGATAGGGGGCAGCCCTGGCGGGTACATCTAGACATAACAATAGGGTCGCTTCTCGTGCCGTTTACTAAGAGGAAAGTCGTGGGGGAACTATAAAATAACTTTATAAGATTAATAAAATTTGGACCGAAGTTTCTAATCGATAGGATTTTAAATAAAAAGGGCCAGGACACTGTATCAAAGGCTTTCTGAGCATCAAGGCTCAGAAGCATATTGGGAACGGTAGGATTATTATTGGAAGCGATAATGGAGGCTATAGCTGTGCGAATACCTTTAACTAATTGTCTGCCTCGGGTGAAACCTAGTTGGTGAGATGAGCAAAGGGAGGAGGAGAATGATTGTAATCGAGAGGACATAATCTTGGATAGAATTTTAAAATCCACATTTAGTAGAGTAATGGGACGATAGGAACCCAGTAGTGTAGGGTCGCGGTCGGGCTTTGGAATAAGGGTAGTGAAGACAGCATTAAAAGAGGGATATGGGCATTTTTTATGGATAGTGCGATATAGTTCTAGTAGAGACGGTACAATGTCAGTGGACAGGATTTTAAAATATTCTCCCACAAATCCATCTGGTCCCGGGGCTTTACAAGTATGTAAGGAAGAGATTGCTGACCTTATTTCCTCCTCGGTAATTTCCGAGTCTAAAAGATCAATTTGATCCGGATCTAGACTAGGCAGATTTGCCTCTCTGATGATATCGTCTAAGGACTCTGAAGTCGATGGTCTAGCGGAGTACAGATTACAATAATAGTCATGAAAGGCCCTTGATATATCAGATGTTCGTGTCAGATAAGGGGAAGACCCAGTCCCTTTAATAGAAATTATATGGTTTCGTTGTTTGTAGCCTTTAGTTAATGAGGCCAACAAACGTCCCGTCCTGGCACCCCACCTGTAGTATT
Source organism: Pseudophryne corroboree (assembly GCF_028390025.1). Classification (NCBI taxonomy): domain Eukaryota; kingdom Metazoa; phylum Chordata; class Amphibia; order Anura; family Myobatrachidae; genus Pseudophryne; species Pseudophryne corroboree. The sequence continues at coordinate 487,862,083 of NC_086450.1, forward strand.
TATTTTTCCTGAAATCTAGATGCGATTGAGCTTGGGAAAGTAGGACATTTTCCAGTATAGATTTAGCTTGATTGTAAATAGTGAGTTTTTCCTCCAAAGGATCTGCCACATATCCAGCAAACGCAGTTTGTAGCGTATGGGAGAGGGAATGATATTGGTCTTTTTGGATTTTATTTCGACCAGATACATATGAGATGATACTACCTCGCATCACCGACTTCGATGCTTCCCAGAAAAGGATCGGGTCATCCCAGTGGGCGATGTTGTTATCAACATAATCTAACCAGTTACGCTTTAAGTATTCTCTTAATTTTTCTGATTGGAATAGATATACAGGAAATTTCCAAGTGCGGTGTGTGGGACCCATATGTGGTAGTCTAAATGAAAACTCAATCGGTGCATGATCCGAGACCAATAATTCAGCAATATTTGCGGAGGTCACCTCGGATATCAGAGAATCCGCTACTAAAAAGTAATCTATGCGGGAGACTGTGCGATGAACCCCTGAATGGAAAGTGAAGGATTTATCTGATGGGTTAAAGAGCCTCCAGACATCAGTCACTTGGAGCTCTAACATAAATTTCACATGTGTAGACCAAATAGCAGAATGTTGGTTTGACGGAATCGGAGTCTTATCCAGGGTCGGATCATGCACCGTATTGAAGTCACCCCCGAGCACCAGTGGGAAAACATCCCGCTGCTGTATCAAAAAGGTCATCTTAGTCAAGAATTCCGACACGTGAGTGTTGGGAGCGTATATATTCAAAAGGGTGTATGTGGCATCTCTGATCTTGACATCAATCAACAAGTAACGGCCATTAGGGTCTGGGACAGTATTCAAAATGATGTACGGGAGATGACGTGCAAAAAGGATGGCCACCCCTCTAGTCTTATTGACATATGGGGCCGAAAAGCAATCTCCTAACCAACCAGCGCGAAGAGAAGAGCCATCACCCTCCCTCCAGTGGGTCTCCTGTAGAAAAACGATGTCTGGGCTAAATTTCTTAAGGTGGGATAAGACCCTTTGACGCTTAATGGGGGAATTGAGCCCACCCACATTCCATGAAAGACATTTAATTGAGTCGTGGGGGTGTGAGTATGGTAAAGTGTGTGTGTTATTCGCCATCATCCAATCCCAACTCTCGCTGCGCAAAGTTCACAATACAATCCCATTAATATATGTCGGGGCCCCCGGTCCCAGCAAGCAGGGAGCAACCCACAAAATATAAACATGGCTAAGTGTCCCCATCTCTCCACCACCAATGCACCAAGATATGACATAGAAAATTTAAATTTTGGTAGGTTAAACATGTCACATGTACCAAAAGTCAGAGAATCATGCTTCTGTTAGGCGCCGGGGTCCGCTCGTCGGTGCGGCCCGGCGCCTAGCAACCAGTGACGCCGTACGCGTACAGCCGCCGGCTCCCTGGCAACGCTAGACGCCGGGCGCACTGAGCCGCATGGACCCTAGCAACGGGGTTCCCCGTTGCTGGGTCCAGTTAAAATGATTGTACACCTGTTTCCTGGCCGTGCAGCAAGGCAGCTGCACGGCATTTATGTAATCAGCCCTGTCAGCAGCTGATTGGAGGACTCCTGTTTATATGCACTCCCAGGGCTTCTCACAGACTCCGGTAATAACTTCCTGCATGCTGTCCTTGTTTGCTGAGAGTCTGTTTCCAGTCTTGCTGTATCCGGTCGTTCCAGTCTTCAGTAGTCCTGTACTCGGAAGTTGTCATCTTGTTCCTGGAGTCCTGACTGATCACCGTATAATATCCAGTGGTGTTCGTGAGTCGCGGCTTTGACGTGTGTTGCGGCTTGGCCGCTTACCATTTATTATTTGTGTTTTGGAGCATTTTGCGGAGGGTTCCGCTTCCACAGGTCCACTCTGGTATCCGGCGGTGCTGGGTAGGAGCATTGGACAAGTGGATTTTTGGTTGTCCTTTTCCCTGGTGGTTTTTCCGCACATACTTCAGGTCTTTGCTAGTTAGCTTGTTGCCCCTGGCCTGTTGTCAGTTATAGGTCCTCTTGTTATCATCCTGCCTCGGATTTCCCTTTGTCTCTCATTAAGACCGGGGGGCACCGGAGTTGGGCAGACATAATCCGCCCTTCAAACGTGGCTGCCAAGGGCTCAAGAAACCATAGTCTCGCAAGGGATCTCCGATAGCATGGGTGAGACAATAGAGTTAGGGCGCCAGGGTCAACTAGTCTTTCCTGCTCCCGTTACCAGCATTCCATTCCAGCGCTCTGGTCATTGTCATAAGATCTCCTCTGGTCAGGAGTGCTGGAATCATAACATTATTACCGGCCACACCAAAATTAAACGGGGTTTAATTTTTTTTTTTCTCATTCAAGTTTTGTAAGAGTTTATCGGCCTCATGAATCCAACAGGTTTAGGGCCAAATCCTGGTCAGCTCTTAGTCAGCCAGATTCAAGAACTTACTCAGATGGTTCAGGATCTTTCTCTTCGGGTGAAGTCGCAGGAAGATCTTTTGCGAACTTCCCCGAAGGTAGTCCCTGAACCAAAGATGCATTTGCCTGACCATTTTTCTGGTGATAGGAAAGAGTTTTTTAATTTTAAAGAATCCTGTAAACTTTATTTTCGTTTAAGACCGATCTCCTCGGGTACTGAATCTCAGCGGGTTGGGATTATTATTTCTTTGCTCCAGGGGGATCCTCAGACCTGGGCATTTGGTTTGAAAGCAGAGGATCCGGCCTTGTTGTCAGTAGACGCCTTTTTGGGGTCTTTAGGGCTATTGTATGATGACCCTGATAGAGAGGCATCCGCTGAAGGTCAGTTGCGCACTCTCAGACAGGGTAGGAATCCTGCAGAGGTTTATTGTACGGAGTTTCGCCGGTGGTCGACGACTGTGGCTGGAATAACCCAGCCCTGCGCAGTCAGTTTCGCCTCGGCTTATCAGAGTCTATAAAAGACAGTCTCCTTCAGTATCCCGCTCCTGAGACTCTCGATAAACTCATGGAGCTTTCTATTAAGATTGATCGTCGTCTCAGAGAGCGGAGGTCTGAAAAAGGAGCTCCTGTCAGGTCAACTCCATGTGTATATTCCATTCCTGAGGACGTAGAGGAGCCCATGCAGATGGGTCTCTCCCGGCTGTCTCCTGAAGAAAGAGCCAGAAGGCAAAACTCTGGTCTTTGTTTGTACTGTGGGGTTAAGGGACATTTTGCCCGTAATTGTCCGAAAAAGTCGGGAAACGCCTCGACCAGGTGAATTGTGAGGGGGTTCACCTAGGTCTGCAGCTTATCTCCTCGAATAACTCCCTTTTAGTCCCAGCTAAAGTTTCCTTTGGCAGCCTCAGTTCTTCGGTGTCGGCTTTTGTTGACAGTGGAGCTGCAGGAAACTTTATGGATTTAACTTGGGCTAAGGCCTTAGGCATTCCTCAGTTATCTCTGGGTAGGTGTGTCACCATGCATGGCTTAGAGGGGAGTCCACTGTCCAATGGGGTTATTTCCCTCTGTACACCCCCTGTACTACTTACGGTAGGAGCTCTTCATTCTGAAAAAATCGAGTTCTTCCTTACCCATTGCCCAGCAGTTCCAGTGGTTCCGGGTCACCCTTGGCTGGCCTTTCATAATCCCACTATTGATTGGCGGTCGGGGGAGATTTCACAATGGGGTACCTTCTGTGATAAGGAATGTATTACGTTTCCAGTCAGAATAGCAGCTGCCATTCCTGAACTCATTCCCGTGGAATACCAAGAGTTTGCTGATGTGTTCTCCAAGGGCAATGCAGACATTCTGCCTCCACATCGGCCTTATGATTGTGCTATTGAGCTAATTCCTGGTGCCGCATTGCCAAAGGGAAGGTTATATGCTTTATCCGGGCCAGAAACTGCGGCCATGAATGATTATGTTAAGGAGAGCCTAGGGAAAGGATTTATTAGGCCATCAAAATCTCCTTTAAGTGCAGGCTTCTTCTTTGTGGAGAAAAAGGATGTCTCGCTTAGACCTTGCATTGACTTTAGAGCCCTGAATAAAATCTCAGTTAAAAATACTTATCCTCTGCCGCTGATTTCTGTCCTCTTTGATCAGCTGCGTTCGGCTGTGATTTTTTCTAAAATTGACCTAAGAGAAGCTTATAACCTCATCCGAATCAAGTCTGGAGATGAGTGGAAGACGGCCTTCAGTACTCAGTCGGGTCACTACGAGTACTTGGTGATGCCGTTCGGCTTGTCTAACGCTCCAGCAGTTTTTCAGGACCTCATTAACGACGTGCTCCGTGACTTCCTAGGGAAATTCGTGGTCGTTTACTTAGACGACATCCTGATTTATTCTGACTCAATTGAACAACATGTTACCCAGGTGCGTCAGGTTCTTCAAAAGTTACGTGAGAATCATCTATATGCCAAGCTGGAGAAATGTGAGTTTCATGTCACGGAAGTATCTTTTTTAGGGTACATTATTTCCCCTCGGGGATTTTTCATGGAACCTAAGAAGCTCCAGGCCATCCTTAGTTGGGCGCAATCCACCAATTTAAAAGCAATTCAGCGCTTTATAGGGTTTGCAAATTATTATAGGAGGTTCATTCATTCTTTTTCCGACCTGGTTGCTCCCATTGTGGCACTGACTAAGAAGGGAGCGGATCCTACCAACTGGTCGCGTGAAGCTGAGTTGTCCTTTCGGGCCCTGAAACAAGCTTTTGTCTCGGCTCCAGTCCTCAGACACCCCAATCTAGAATTGCCCTTCATTGTGGAGGTTGATGCCCCGGAAGTTGGAGTGGGGGCTATCCTATCTCAAAAGGATCCGGAGTCTCTGGAACTACATCCTTGTGCCTTTATGTCCAGGAAATTCTCCTCCACTGAATCCAACTATGACGTTGGTAACCGGGAGTTACTGGCAATAAAATGGGCTTTCGAGGAGTGGAGGCATTGGCTGGAGGGAGCAACACATACTATTACAGTATTGACTGACCATAAAAACCTGCAATACATCGAATCAGCTAAACGGCTGAATGCCCAGCAGGCTCGCTGGGCTTTATTCTTTACTCGTTTCAAATTTATTATCACTTTCAGGCCAGGTTCCAAGAATACCAAGGCGGATGCCCTGTCACGCAGTTTTCTTCCAGTTCACAATAACAGTCCTGTTACTCCCCTACTTCCATCTTCAGTCATTTGGGCAGGCCTCACACAAGATTTATTTACCCAGTTAAAACAGCTTCAACACCAAGCTCCTGGAAATACTCCTGCTGGTCGTCTTTACCTCCCTGAGTTTTTGAGAGCTACTGTATTGACTGAGTTCCATGATAACAAAGTTTCCGGGCATCCGGGGATCTCTAAGACTTTGGAGTTAGTCTCCCGCTCAGTATGGTGGCCTGGTCTTTCTAAAGACGTTAAGGAGTTTGTTTTTTCATGTCAGGTCTGTGCACAGCATAAGGTTCCCCGTTCCTTGCCTATCGGGCTACTTATGCCCTTAAATGTTCCCCTCAGGCCATGGTCTCATATTTCCATGGATTTTGTGGTAGACCTTCCCCTTTCAGCCGGATTCCGAGTCATATGGGTGGTAGTGGACCGTTTTAGCAAGATGGCTCATTTCATTGCTCTTCCCCGACTGCCATCTGCCCAAGGATTGGCAGTTTTGTTTCTCCGCCATGTTTTCAGACTTCATGGGTTGCCCACTGATATTGTTTCTGATCGGGGTCCACAATTCATTGCACAATTCTGGAAGTGTTTTTGTGCTTCATTAAAGATGAAATTGTCATTAACATCCGGTTACCACCCCCAATCCAACGGGCAAAGTGAGCGAGTTAACCAATCATTGAAACAGTATTTGCGTTTGTACTCAGCCAAACTCCAGAATGATTGCTCCGAGTTTCTTCCTTTGGCGGAGTTTGCTTACAACAATTCTTGTCATTCCTCCACTAATGTGTCTCCATTCTTTTCAGTTTTTGGTTTTCACCCCATAGCTAATTCTTTTTTTCAACATTCCTCAGTTTCCTCGCTAACCTTAACCTCCCATCTCAGAGCCATTTGGAAAAAAGTGCACCTTGCTCTCAGAAAAGCGGCCTTTCGAGAGAAAAAAAATTCTGACAGGCTCCGACGTCCTTGCACTTTTAAGGTGGGAGATAGAGTATGGTTGTCGACTCGTAACATTAGACTTCGACAATCCTCGGCTAGATTGGGACCCAAATTTATTGGACCATTTCATATTATTAAAAAAGTCAACCCAGTTGCTTTCCGGTTACGTTTACCAAGATCTCTCCGGATTGGAAATACGTTTCATTGCTCCCTGTTGAAACCATACGTTTCTTCCAGTAGATTTCCTCGGAAGATCTCTCAGGGAAGATCTCCAGTGGATGTACAGGGACAACAGGAGTTCCTGGTGGAGAAGGTTCTCGATTTCAAATTGTCCCGGGGCAAGCTTTATTTTCTGGTTCACTGGAGAGGCTATGGTCAAGAGGAAAGGTCTTGGGTCCTGGATAAGGATCTTCATGCCCCGAGGCTCAAGAGGGCATTTTTTCGGGAATTTCCTCGGAAGCCTGGCTTTAGGGGTTCCTTGACCCCTCCTCAAGGGGGGGTACTGTTAGGCGCCGGGGTCCGCTCGTCGGTGCGGCCCGGCGCCTAGCAACCAGGGACGCCGTACGCATACAGCCGCCGGCTCCCTGGCTTTGCTAGACGCCGGGCGCACTGAGCCGCACGGACCCTAGCAACGGGGACGCCACTGGCGGACCGCGTTCCCCGTTGCTGGGTCCAGTTAAAATGATTGTACACCTGTTTCCTGGCCGTGCAGCAAGGCAGCTGCACGGCATTTATGTAATCAGCCCTGTCAGCAGCTGATTGGAGGACTCCTGTTTATATGCACTCCCAGGGCTTCTCACAGACGCCGGTAATAGCTTCCTGCATGCTGTCCTTGTTTGCTGAGAGTCTGTTTCCAGTCTTGCTGTATCTGGTCATTCCAGTCTTCAGTAGTCCTGTACTCGGAAGTTGTCATCTTGTTCCTGGAGTCCTGACTGATCACCGTATAACATCGAGTGGTGTTCGTGAGTCGCGGCTTTGCCGTGTGTTGCGGCTTGGCCGCTTACCATTTATTATTTGTGTTTTGGAGCATTTTGCGGAGGGTTCCGCTTCCACAGGTCCACTCTGGTATCCGGTGGTGCTGGGTAGGAGCATTGGACAAGTGGATTTTTGGTTGTCCTTTTCCCTGGCGGTTTTTCCGCACATACTTCAGGTCTTTGCTAGTTAGCTTGTTGCCCCTGGCCTGTTGTCAGTTAGAGGTCCTCTTGTTATCATCCTGCCTCGGATTTACCTTTGTCTCTCATTAACACCGGGGGGCACCGGTGTTGGGCAGACATAATCCGCCCTTCAAACGTGGCTGCCAAGAGCTCAAGAAACCATAGTCTCGCAAGGGATCTCCGATAGCACAGGTGAGAAAATAGAGTTAGGGCGCCTGGGGCAACTAGTCTTTCCTGCTCCCGTCACCAGCATTCCATTCCAGCGCTCTGGTCATTGTCATAAGATCTCCTCTGGTCAGGAGTGCTGGAATCATAACAGCTTCAATAACCATTTCTGAATTTTCTTTAACCAGAAATTCGCTTGGAGGGTCACAGTAATGATACTGTAACCGACCATGAGAATCAACAAAAAACAAACAAGAATAAGATAAAGAGAACTGGTCTCCTAAACAATAACATAATAACAGTGAATCATGAAGGGGCGAATAAAAGGCAAGGCCCTGCCCCCCGCTGCCAAATGGAAAATAGGACTAAAAAAGAAAATCACTTATTTTGGCATACACATTCAGCGATTGGGGGATCTTAGGGACAATGTTGCTGGTGAACTTTGTGAGGAGAGAGAGGACAAAAAGTGCCTACGGGCCACGTCTGGGTCATCAAAAAATATGGTACGCCCATTGTCAGTGACCCTCAACTTGGCAGGGTAGAGCAGGGCAAAACGTTTTTGCGATTCTACTAGGAATTTGATAACTGGTGAGAATGCCCTGCATTTTTTGGTGACCGCCACTGAGAAATCCTGAAAAATTAAAATACGGGTACCATCAATGACCAATTTGCCCAAATTCTTATATGCTCGTAATATTATTTCCTTCGTCCTATAGTCAAAGTAGCGGGCCACCACCGGTCTAGGAGGGGGATTAGGACCATCCCTCTCAATTCCCACCCTATGGACCCTTTCAACCTGAGGAAATTCCATCTTGTCAGAGATACAAAGAGCAGGGCTCAGTTGAGATGTTAGGTAGTCACCCAGTAGAGAGGGTTTGACATGTTCCGGGATACCAATAAAGCGAAGGTTTAACCTCCGATTTCTATCCTCTAGGTCATCTAGTTTGTCTTGGAGCTCCCGAATCATGCCAATGTACGAGTCAGCCTAGGACTCCACAGTATGGACTGTGTCCTCCAGGTCACTAACTCTCTGCTCCACCTCTGATATTCTTGAAGTATTTGAGGCCACTTCACGTAGGGTGGACTGAAACGAGTCCCTAAACTCATCTAATTTCCTATCAATATGGGGCATGAGAACCAAAAGGATCTCTCTAGCAGTTTGGGACACTGGGGAGGTCGTGTCAAGTTGGGGCATAGGGTCGGGGTTCCCAGCCATGTTCGTCACGGGTTGCGACTGAGAAGGGGTAGAACCACCTGTCTTATGTGACTTCCTTCTGACCATGTTTTCTGAGACAGTCCTATTCAAAAACCTCTCCATCAATTATGAAGTGCTTATCAGAAGAGACCCAAAAGGTTCAGACAAAGTTCACCAGTAAATAGAGGTATCAGATGAGATGCATCTGAAATCGTAAAGTATAACGCCCCAAAGAGGTATATAAAATGTCACATAACAAAATATGAATCACATACCCCCTAGTTACATAACTACAAATCAACGAACAGCAATCCCTGATACTCTAGTGGAGGGAGTGTTGACACCGAAGTGTTAAATATTACATACAGAGGAACAGTTGTATATAGGGTAACTGAGGCAACGGTAAATAATTCAAATAATTATGTATATAGTGTGTATAGAGGTATACAATAACAATGTTAACGTATAGTAAAATATCATACCTACGAACACTGCAAATAGTGGATAGGAGCAATAATATCTATGACGGATTTGAAGTAAAAGCAGAACAGGTTTAACAAAAGCAGTTAAGAAAATAAAAATAAAATAATAATAATAATACAAAATAGCAACAAGGCGTCAGTATCCACCAAGCCAAACTATAAGGCTATGTGACAGGCCGTGGATGCAAATACCTGTAGCACTGCAGTAATGAGGAGACAGGCACAGCCAGAGCAAGTTCAGGGTGGGGGGGATGAAGAGAAGGTGTGATAGCAGAGATGTAGGAAAGGAAACAATAAAAGGGCGAGGTTCATAACAGAGAGGGGGATAGCTCAAGGGAGAGGCAATAAAGAGTAGGAGGCAGAAGAATGTAGAGGGAATGTTCAGTGAGCAGAAAGTAGGGAGGGTGATATGGATATCGAATGGAGCCCCTGTAAGGAGCAGTGGGTCAGCACCATAGGGTCCCAGAGAATTTCAGGGACAGTGACAGCGCTAATGAAAAAGCTCCACCAGTGCCTCCGTGGAGCAGGACACACAGTCACATCAATCAGTAGCCTCTCAGGGCAACAAGGAGACAGCACAACTTCGAAGGTAAGTGTCCAGGACATGACAACGCTATTCCAGGGGCAGAACGTCGGTGTCTCCCGGTACACAGTAGGGGAAGGGACCAGCTAAAGCCTCCAGCCGCAGCAGCGGGTGTCGCCCAGAGTAGGAGTCCCGCACCTCTGGGGGTATCCAGATGGGGAGCAGCGACCAGTCCTCCAGAGAGATCAGGGCAGCGTTCGCGATGAGGAGAATAACATAGAAACATAGAAACATAGAAACATAGAATTTGACGGCAGATAAGAACCACTTGGCCCATCTAGTCTGCCCCTTTATTATTTTATCCTTTAGGCAATCTCAACCCTTTTTTAACCTTGATTCTTTGTAAGGATATTCATATGCCTGTCCCAAGCATGTTTAAATTGCCCTACAGTCTTAGCCTCTACCACCTCTGATGGGAGGCTATTCCACTTATCCACTACCCTTTCTGTGAAGTAATTTTTCCTTAAATTTCCCCTGAACCTCCCCCCCTCCAGTCTCAATGTATGCACTCGAGTTCTAATACTTCTTTTCCTTTGAAGAATGTTTCCCTCCTGAACTTTGTTAAGACCCTTTATATATTTGAAAGTTTCTATCATGTCTCCCCTTTCCCTTCTCTCCTCCAAACTATACATGTTAAGATCTTTTAGCCTTTCCGGGTAAGTTTTGTGATGTAGGCCATGCACCATTTTAGTTGCCCTTCTTTGTACACTCTCTAATGTATTTATATCCTTCTGGAGATAGGGTCTCCAGAACTGGACACAGTATTCCAGATGGGGCCGGGAAGCCAGACACACCGAGCGGCGGGACCAACGGGGCGCTGCGGGTGGCCATACCAATGGAAGTCAGCCCGGCAAGTGAGTAGGGGCGGATGGTAGCAAAGCGACAGCCAGGGTGACGGAGCCCCGACCACCCCAGTCCACAGGCCGTCAGCACAGCTCCAAGCAATAGGTGTGGGCGCCAACTTCCACACTCACCGGCCCACCAGCAGATCAGGCATCCCGGAAGCAGCTCCACAGGCACCCTTGCAGGACTCCCAGTCAGCTGGCGGGGAGATGGTGGTCCGAGGGTACGAGACAGCGGCCTCCCCCGAGGCCCGAGCAGGGGAACAGCAAGCCAGCCGGAAACGGCCACAAGGTAACTCTGACAGGAGGGCGAGGAGCGTGGGCGTCCAGAGCCCCACACCTCTGAGGGCAGCCAAACAGGGAGTAGCGACCAGTCCTCCAGGGAGATCAGGGCAGCGTCCACAATGAGGATGATCCCCGGGGAGTCAGACACACCGATTGGCGGGACCAACGGATCGCTGCGGGTGGCCAGACAAATGGAAATCAGCCTGGCAAGTGAGTAGGAGCGGGTGGGAGCAATGCGACAGCCAGGGTGATGGAGCCCCGATCACCCCAGCCCGTAGGCCGCCAGCACAGTTCCAGGCAGTAGGTGAGGGCGCCAACTTCCACACTCAACGGCTCGTCAGCGGATCAGGCGTCCCGGAAGCAGCTCCACAGGCACCCGCGCAGGACTCCCGGCCAGCCGGCGGGGAGATGGTGGTCCAAGGGGATGAGACAGCAGTCTCCACTGAGGCCCGAGTAGGGGAGCGGCGAACCAGCTGGTAGCGGCCACAGGGTAACTCAAACGAGAGGGTGGGGAGCGTGGGCGCTCACCACGTGGCGGCCCAAGCACGGGCCCGACTCCAGGGTACAGGGCTCCCATCCAATGAATCTTTCTGGAAAAGTCACTAGCGAGTACCCCAAGGCTAGGGGAAGGCAATCCCGCATATATATCCTGAGTTAGTGACTGGGAAATCAGCAGATGGTGATGGATGGGGCTATCGTGAGCAGAGCTCAGTTAAGATGTGGCCATCTTGGATGCGCCACCCACCGGAAGTCCATTTTGTTTATATTTACATTTTTTGTGTTCTTTCTGACAAAGTATTGAATTCAGCCAATGTTTTTTTATAAAAAATATCTATTGAAGGACTCCTTTGATGTAAAGGGAAAAATTGTGATTATTTTTTAAACTTTAATACACGATCATTGGTTCAATCAGCATTATAAATGGGCGTGATAGAATGAGGGCTATTGCTTTCTAGAAATAAAGATTCCAACATATCTAGACTAGACCTATCTCCATCATCCAGAATTATAGGGACACCCTCTTGCTTTTTTTGTACTAGGTTTTAAGTGGCAAAGTATCGTTTGCGAGCTAATGTGCGAAGAAACCTATTTAGTTCAACGAATAAATAAAAAAAAACTCTGGGGGTTTAGAAGGGGCAAATTTAATACCTTTGTTGAGGAGTTTAATTTCATCGTCCCCTAATTTAACTAAAGAGAGATTATATATGTTAACTTCATTTATGATCTCACATCTCTCTTTTTTCCATTGTACCCTTCTACCTCCTCTGCATACCCTATGTTTTCCTCTCTTCCTCTCTTTGGAGAGTGTAAGGATACTGGGTTCAAAATCACTCAGTCATGATGGTAGATGAAAAACCAACAGTGGTTTATTGAACAGAATGGGTTATAAACAGCTCAGCACACTTCTGTGATCCAATTCTACACGACATTCCCTTCGGGAACTCCTGACAGAACATTACTCCTTAGCCAGTCTCCTGCCACTCTCTGACCTTCTCTGTCAGATCTCTCTCCTCTTGTTATACCCTCCTGTCTATTCATCACACAAGCTGGTCAGTCAGGAGTGGAGACGAGGTGTCTGGACTCTTGTACACAATGGAGGGCACAGGATCAGATTACCTGCAGCTCCATACAGATTCTGTTTACTACATAACCTCCTCATCCTAATCACATGTGAGTGTACAGCTAGGGGACTTACATTACAATGACCTGATGTAACTATGTTACTAACACTCTGGCCTAGACTTATTCAGTTAACAATTACATTGAATATATAATAACCAAATAAACTACATATACCAAATATAACAGATAAAATATAACTGTACAATATAATAACCACACAATACAATACAATATTGCCTAGCATAGAACTAATAACATATTGGCAATTGGTGAAGTCCATGTATAGGACCAGGGCTAGGAAAGTAACGGCGTGTCTTTTACCACTGTGCGACACAAAGCGCCGGCTGTGTCATCACGTGTCATCACATTACCTACCCCTACTTTCTAGGCCTATGTCTTAAGTAGCTGAAGCTTGCTGAGCGCAGTGGTGCTCTCCTACATCAGACAGTCTGTGCCCTGTCATAACAATGACTGTCTGGTTTCTCTAGTGGGTCTGGTGGTTTAGTGAATAGCATTGTACAGCTTGTAGGGACCCCACCAGCGTCCCATGTCCAAAGTCTGTGGTAATTGTCATGAGGCTTGTGTGGGGATTTCTTTCCCTGGTCTGGTGGGTGTGTGGCCCACAGTACATAAATCAATACAGTCTTACCAGGGTCCGGTGGAAACGTGATCAGCAGTCCATAGTTCTTGTATTTCCCCCTGGTGTCCCATCCAAATACATTAATCAAAGTCCCCTTTGTAGACAGCCGCTGTGTTGGGGTAACAGCATGTGCAACAGTGTAATTCAATAAGTCCAATAACTGCACCTGGGGACGTAATAATTCCCCTACACCCAATCGGGTAACCTCAAATTTCACATAGTCACAGTTTTCCTCCATAAACAAAATCTGATCTCTGGGGCCCTCACTCTCCCTCCCCAACACTGTACTCCCTGGGAACCCCACTTCCATCACCTCTGGTGTATCAGGAAAGTGGCTTTCCTCCCCCAAACATGAATCACGGGTATGGTAATTGTCAGGGCACAATGGGGATTCCTTCATGCCAGAAGTTTCTTCTGTGCTGTCCTGGGTAAATGCCTCCTCCAGCCTGGCTGGCTTGGTAACTTGTGGGATTTCTCTCCGAGTCTTGTATGCTTTGGCCTGGAGTACAATCTTGCCCAGATTCCTTGTGTGTACCCACCAACTCGACCATGGTTGTACTGGAACAAGGATGTAGGTTCACAGGGACAGTGGCATTACCTTCTCCATTCACTGCATTCACTGTTACATGTTCTGGCTGAACATCATTGTCCTGGTTAGAGTCAGTCATTTCACCTTGCACACAATGCCAGTCCAAAGCACATTCATGTGCCCTAGAGTAGAGCAACATGTTCCCTTCCAGTTCCTGAGCTGATGCTATTTTCACCATGTCTGATACCTGGATTTTCTCTGAGACACAGGGAAGATTCTGGCATTCAGACTGCAGCTCCTTATCATCAAGTTCACTGAATGGGAACAGACTTCCAGAATCTTCTGGGAGAGATACAGTAGCTGGGGATACATTCTGCACTTCCTGACCATCATTTTCTGATAAAATAACTGGGGCAGCCATGAACATAGCTTCACAATAGGCCTCCCTCAGCCGAATATGCTGATCAGCCTGAAGTGAGACACTGTCTGCACTAGCCATGCTTATAGTTGGGACATTACCACCTACTGCTGCCCTCACAGAGATCTCCTCTTCCACCTCTGCAAATGGGAAGGCATAGTGCATCTTCTCCTGGGGTGTTTGAATGACAGACCCCACTTCCTTCTAATTTTCAGTAGACTCCCCCAAACACAACACCATAAATGACTCAGTAGCCAGGTCTGGTTGGTGCTCACCTGAAGGATTCCCTTGGAGGCTCTGTTACTCGAGTGGTGGTCGGGTGACAGTAGCGACTTCTTCCTCAATGTCTCGCCATGCTGGGGTATCTAGTGGCCCCCAATCCAATGCCACTTCCTCTGGCTCTGTCCAGGAAGAGAATTTACTCTGCACTTGCCCTTCCGTATCTGTATATTGTATCCTTTGTGTCATTTGGGCCACTGTTTCAATCACTTCCTCCCTGAATTCCTCAAACTCTGGCTCCCCCAGCAGATTCCATGTGGCTGCTTCACTTCTGCAGTGCATGAACGCATTCCCCAGATGACACAACTTGTCCTGTATGCTGGATACTCTCCACCTGCTGATTTCCCACTGAGCTTCATTCCAGTACTCCCAAATGTACTGCATTTTGGAAACTATAAATAAAAGATCCGGCTTCCCAGCCTGCCGATATGCTGACAAACTTCCATACACAAGCTCCACTGCCCTGGTTCCATTACTGGTCTCCTCCGCTGAGGCCTGGACCATATCCTCTTCTTCCTCCTTATCACAAGGGTGCTCAAAGTCCCATTGAACCAGTTTTCCAATTAGGGATTCCTTGGTATCCACTGTATTGATTACAATTTTGTTTCCACGACAGTCCTTGCAGGACTCCCTTCTTGATGTCTTTGTAATATTGTGCTGCTGCCTCCAATCTGCTGTAACATCTTGCATCCATGCTTGTAACCTGAGTGATCCCTCTGCTTGCCACCAAATGTGAGGATACTGGGTTCCAAATCACTCAGTCATGGTTGTAGATGAAAAACCAACAGTGGTTTATTAACAGAATGGGTTATAAACAGCTCAGCACACTTCTGTGATCCAATTCTACACGACAATCCCTCCTGGAACTCCTGACAGAACATTACTCCTTAGCCAGTCTCCTGCCACTCTCTCACCTTCTCTTCCAGATCTCTCTCCCCCAGCAGAGCTCACTCCTCTTGTTATACACTCCCCTGTCTATTCATCACACAAGCTGGTCAGTCAGGAGTGGAGACGAGGTGTCTGGACTCTTGTACACAATGGAGGGCACAGGATCAGATTACCTGCAGCTCCATACAGATTCTGTTTACTACATAACCTCCTCATCCTAATCACATGTGAGTGTACAGCTAGGGGACTTACATTACAATGACCTGATTTATCTATGTTACTAACACTCTGGCCTAGACTTATTCAGTTACCAATTACACTGAATATATAATAACCAAATAAACTACATATACCAAATATAACAGATAAAATATAACTGTACAATATAATAACCACACAATACAATACAATATTGCCTAGCATATAACTAATAACATATTGGCAATTGGTGAAGTCCATGTGTAGGACCAGGGCTAGGAAAGTAACCGTGTGACTTTTACCACTGTGCGACACAAAGCGCCGGCTGTGTCATCACGTGTCGTCACTGGGAGGATATCCTGAGAGATTCGTATCGGTTTTGAAGGTAACAAGGGGGTAGAAAATTGTGATTTCTGTGGTCCTTCTCTAAAAAAGGGGTGATTGCTGCATTGGCCCTCACATGAGAACCTGTACCTGAATGAACATTTCTCAAACTAGATTGTTTTGGTCTAACTGATTTGTCTTCATGAGTGTCTCTTACCGCATTCAGATCGCAAATGCCGGATCCCACAAAGTAAAAGAAACGTGTCCTTACCGGGTGGGATCCGGCATTTGCTCTGCTTTGCTGGCTTTCCGACCCGGAAATATACCGGGTCAGTTGCCATAGCAGTGGGGGGGCGCAGCAGCAGCGGGGGCGGGGTTGGAGGCGGCGCTGGGATATGAGCTCATCTCCTGCGCCGCCTCTCCCTATGCTGTGAATGGGAACCGTGTTGCATCGATGCGGCTCCCATTCACACTGCACCTGACACGGTAATCAACCCGGTATAATCCTTCTTTTATACCGAGTTGAATTACCAGGTCAGACGACCCGCTAATTCTCAGAAAGTGCTTTCACATCGCACACTGACCCGTGTCGACATGGCAATATGCCGTGTCGATACCTGGTTATTTGTGCGATGTGAAAGGGGTATATGTTAGCATGAGGTTTCTGAAAAGATAAGGAAAGATTAAGTTGTCTCATGAATAAATCAGTAGGATCAGAGTCTAACAGTCTGTAAACAGCCTTGTCACCTAACTGTCTTTCAATCTCAGCTTTGTATGCCGACAGATCCTGAATCACTATTGCCCCACCTTTGTCAGCGGGGCGAATAATGATATCAGTATATGTGGACAAATCACGTAATGCCCGGATCTCAATGGCAGATAAATTATTCTGAAATTTACAATTACTCTGAGCAACTACATTATTGCCCTGCTGATCTAACATGCGCGAAAATGTTTTAATAGATGCATTATTAGTAAAAGGCTCAAAACTTGATTTGGGCAATAATTTCCGCAATTGTGGGGGAATCATGGTTTCAGTTTGTACAGGTGTATCTTTATTTTTGCTACCTTTAAAATGCTCATGTAAACGTAATTGTCTATTCAGCCTGTATTTCTCCACCTCCCAACTAAAGCTATCAAATTTACATGCAGGTACAAACGACAAACCCCGATTCAAAACATTAGATTCAGCACTGGATAATACATGTGAAGAAAGATTAATTATGATCTCTTGGGGAGAGGAGGTCTGCCGACTCTTCCTCGTCCTCTTACCACCTCTGCGCGTGGGCCGCTTTTTGGTTCCCGTATTTGACGACGGGTACGAACCCCTAAAGGGACAAGAGAGGGGTCAAAGCTACCAAATTCATCAGCATAGTCAGAGTCACTGGTGGTAAAGCGGTCTTGTTCATAGGGGCGTCTGTTGCGACGGCTATGCGTACCGATGTTACTGATCTACAGCAACAACCGATGACTAGAGGTTTTCTTAAGCGCAAGAACGGATGCTTCCGTTGTCTTGATTGTACCACTTGCCGTTCTCTGGTTGTGGGTGACAGTTTCTGTCATCCATATAGTGGCAAGAAATTTTATATCAGACACCGGGTATCTTGCACTACACGTTTTATTGTGTATCTTATCACATGTCCTTGCGGACTCAGTTACGTAGGAAAAACTGAACGTACCCTACGAGAACGTATGGCTACTCATAGATATGCAATTAGACAAGCCATTACCACCAGCCATAGTGACCAACCTGTGGCCCGTCATTTTATGCAGGCTGACCACAGTTTGGCTACACTACGGTACATTACAGTTGATCTAAGACGGGGCGATCGAGCAGCCAAATTGTTGAAATGTGAAGCGCGGTGGATTCACCGGTTACAAACTTTATCTCCCAAGGGTTTAAATGAGTTTTCAGGCATATCTGCGTGTATTTGAAATATTTACTGGATTTTGTGTTTCTCGCCATTGTGTATACTTTACTGAATAATCTGCTATTTATTATACTCCCTTAACCAGTTTCTGTTTGTTACCATCAGCTGATTTTAGCTTGTTTTTATTGTAATTGTTTGGCTCGGAACCTTAGTAACGGACGGGTGGTGATGACGTCACTTTTGTGCGTCGTCCACCTGTTTCCGGACGCGGTCCTTGCCATGTGGGTGAGACGGGATATAAGGTCAGTTTTGTGTTTGTATTGTTATTGTGCCTGAAGACGATATAATATAATATTGAAACGTTGCAGTTATTCTGCCATCTCTTGTTTGCCTTCATTACCGTGTGCTGCGGATGACCCTGTCGTGTATATATATATCTATACATATTTATCTATCTATCTATCGCATATCTATCTATATATCATATCTATTTCATATCTATCTGTCTATCTATACATATCTATCTATCTATCTATCTATCTACATATCTATCTATATATCTATCTATCTATCTATCTATCTATCTATCTTATATCTATCTATCTGTATATATATCTATACATATTTATCTATCTATCGCATATCTATCTATATATCATATCTATTTCATATCTATCTGTCTATCTATACATATTTATCTATCTATCGCATATCTATCTATCTATCTATCTATCTATCTATCTATCTATCTATCTATCTATCTATCTATATCTCTATCTATCTATCTATCTATCTATCTATCTCTATCTATCTATCTCTATCTATCTCTATCTATCTCTATCTATCTATCTCATATCTATCTAAATATCTATCTATCTATCTATCTATCTATCTATCTATCTATCACATATCTATCTTTCTACCTTTCTATCTATATATCTATCCATCTCATATCTATCTATCTATCTATCTATACATATCTATCTAACTATCTCTCTATCTATCTAATTCATGTCTATTTATCTATCGCTATATCATCTGTTTATCTATCTATCTATCTATCTATCTATCTATCTATCTATCTATTTATCTACCTATATATCTCATATCTATCTATTTATCTATATATCTATCTTATATCTATTGATCTATCTATCTATTTATCTTTCGGTCTATCTATCTATCTATCTCGTATCTATCTATCTATATATCTATCTAGCTATCTATTTCATATCTATCTATAGCTATCTATACATATCTATCAATCTATCTATCTATCTATCTATCTATCTATCTATCTATCTATCTATCTATCCATCTATCATCGCTTATCTTTCTCTCTGTCCTCTATCTATCTATATATCTAAAATATTCTAAAATCTATCTGTCACAACTGAGGGCCTGAGTTGACGGGAGGCAACCTCAGTTGTAGGGGCTGAGATGTAACAGAACCTGGGAGGTTGTATCAGACCCCTAGACATGTAAGTAACATGTAGAATAACTGCCCGAAGGCGTGACCACGACAACCAGGATAAAAGTCAATGATGTTTATTATGACAAACTCCGTAACACAGCAGCAAATAAGAAAACATAAAAGTCAGCAGGGCAATAATACAGTTCCTGGGTACTACAGGGTGGTAGGGACCACAGGGCTCTGGTAGTATGAGACAGTTGTAATAATCTTCTAGATGTAAAGTCCTTACCAGGCCCGACTGTAGCAATGGAAATAGCCCAGGATAGTACCAGCTGGTGTTCCAGGAAAAGCTGGGCTGCTGTTGGTAAAACGGCTGCTGTGGATACTGGCTGGAACCAGACTGATGTTGACACGAAGTGAATACTGGCTGGAACCAGTTAAATAATAAATGTAACTTGAGAGCGATGAAATATGGAATGATATGAAGAACTTGAGAGCGGTGAAATAATAATATAAATGGTGAATGGTAATCTGCAGAAAAGGGTACCGGCACTTTAAGAAGATCAGACCTCTGCTGGAAGTTGGAAGCTGTAAGCAGGTGGATCTGTGGCTGGAAACAGATGAGTCCACATGGATGGAAGAGTCAGGCTACACCGCAGATGGAATGCTGGTGCGGGTCTCTGTAGTGGAAGGATTGAGGCAGGAGCTGGAACCTGGAAAACAATCACAGGAGAGAGACAAACTGGAACTAGGTTTGACAACCAAAGCACTGACGCCTTCCTTGCTCAGGCACAGCATATTTATACCCGCAGCAAGGAAGGGATTGGCTAGGCAATTATGCAGATTAACAACACAGACAGCAGATTGGTGGAAATGATCAGCTGACAGAATCCAAGATGGCTGCGCCCATGCAGACACTTGGAGGGAAGTTTGGTTTGTAATCCATGTGGTAATGAAAACAGTAATGGCGGCGCCGGCCACCGGAGACAGGAGACGCCAGGCTGATAGGTGCACATCCAAACCACGCGGACACAGCGGAGGCCGCGGCTGACGTAATCGCCACTCTGACACTCTGCATGCAGAAACTCAGGGACGGCGGCGGAGGCCGCGGGAGACGCCATGCCAGATGTAATATGGCGCTACTGTGACAGCGTCTCAGAGAAACAGGAGAGGATGCAGGAATGTGGACATCAGGATAACAGATGGGATCCGGTCCTGGAGCGCTGAGCCAGCCTTAGGAGGCATCTGATGGGTAAGTAATGGCGTCCAGATACCCGGATCGTGACACTATCTATCTGTACATTTCTATCTATATATCTAAAATCTATCTATCTATACATATCTATCTATCTCTCTAACTAGCTATTTCATATCTATCTATCCATCCAATATCTATCTGTCTATCTATCTATCTATCTATCTATCTATCTATCTATCTATCAATCTCATATCTATCTATTTCATATCTATCTGTCTTTCTATCTCATATCTATCTATCTCATATCTATCTATCTATGAATCTCTATCTATCTATCTATCTATCTATCTATCTATCTATACATATCTATCTATCTATCTATCTATCTATCTATCTATCTATCTATCTATCTATTTCATATTTATCTATCTGTCTATCTATCTCATATCTATCTATCTATCTATCTATCTATCTATCTATCTATCTATCTATCTATCTATCTATCTATCTATACATTTCTATCTATCTCTTATCTATCTATCTATCTATCTATCTGTCTATCTATCACATATCTATCTTTCTACCTTTCTATCTATATATCTATCTGTGACGACACGAGATGACACAGCCGGCGCTTTGTGTCGCACAGTGGTAAAAGACACGTGGTTACTTTCCTAGCCCTGGTCCTACACATGGACTTCACCAATTGCCAATATGTTATTAGTTATATGCTAGGCAATATTGTATTGTATTGTGTGGTTATTATATTGTACAGTTATATTTTATCTGTTATATTTGGTATATGTAGTTTATTTGGTTATTATATATTCAGTGTAATTGGTAACTGAATAAGTCTAGGCCAGAGTGTTAGTAACATAGTTACATCAGGTCATTGTAATGTAAGTCCCCTAGCTGTACACTCACATGTGATTAGGATGAGGAGGTTATGTAGTAAATAGAATCTGTATGGAGATTCAGGTAATCTGATCCTGTGCCCTCCATTGTGTACAAGAGTCCAGACACCTCGTCTCCACTCCTGACTGACCAGCTTGTGTGATGAATAGACAGGAGGGAATAACAAGAGGAGAGAGATCTGACAGAGAAGGTCAGAGAGTGGCAGGAGACTGGCTAAGGAGTAATGTTCTGTCAGGAGTTCCCGGAGGGAATGTCGTGTAGAATTGGATCACAGAAGGGTGCTGAGCTGTTTATAACCCATTCTGTTCATAAACCACTGTTGGTTTTTCATCTACCATCATGACTGAGTGATTTGGAACCTCACATTTGGTGGCAAGCAGAGGGATCACTCAGGTTACAAGCATGGATGCAAGATATTACAGCAGATTGGAGGCAGCAGCACAATATTACAAAGACATCAAGAAGGGAGTCCTGCAAGGACTGTGTCATGGAAGAAAAATTGTAATCAACACAGTGGATACCAAGGAATCCCTAATTGGAAAACTGGCTCAATGGGACTTTGAGCACCCTTGTGATAAGGAGGAAGAAGAGGATATGGTCCAGGCCTCAGCGGAGGAGACCAGTAATGGAACCAGGGCAGTGGAGCTTGTGGTTGGAAGTTTGTCAGCATATCAGCAGGCTGGGAAGCCGGATCTGTTATTTATAGTTACCAAGATGCAGTACATTTGGGAGCACTGGAATGAAGCTCAGTGGGAAATCAGCAGCTGGAGAGTATCCAGCATACAGGAGAAGTTGTGTCATCTGGGGAATGCGTTCATGCACTGCAGAAGTGAAGCAGCCACATGGAATCTGCTAGGGGAGCCAGAGTTTGAGGAATTCAGGGAGGAAGTGATCGAAACAGTGGCCCAAATGACACAAAGGGGTATATTTACTAAGCTCCCGATTTTGACCGAGATGCCGTTTTTTCATCAAAGTGTCATCTCGGTCAATCTCGGTCATTTACTAAACACTAATCACGGCAGTGATGAGGGCATTCGTAATTTTTTGCTAGTTCAGGTAAAAAATTACGAATGAATACACCATCGGTCAAATTACGCCTGTTTAGATACGAATCTCGGTCATTTACTAAGCAAAAAAACACAAAACACTGCCGTGAAAAATTACAATTCGCAAAAAAGTCCTAAAAAAAAACAGACCTGCTTTTTTTATTCGTGATTTGAGATGCATGCAGGGATCCATGAGATCCGTGCATGTATATCAATGGGAAGGGGTGGGAAAGTGTTTTTTGTTGTAAAAAAAAATTGTGTGGGGTCCCCCCTCCTAAGCATAACCAGCCTCGGGCTCTTTGAGCCGATCCTGGTTGCAGAAATATGGGGGAAAAAATGACAGGGGTTCCCCCATATTTAAGCAACCAGCATCGGGCTCTGCGCCTGGTCCTGGTCCCAAAAATACGGGGGACAAAAAGAGTAGGGGTCCCCCGTATTTTTAAAACCAGCACCGGGCTCCACTAGCTGGACAGATAATGCCACAGCCGGGGGTCACTTTTATACAGCGCCCTGCGGCCGTGGCATCAAAAATCCAACTAGTCACCCCTGGCCGGGGTACCCTGGGGGAGTGGGGACCCCTTCAATCAAGGGGTCCCCCCCCCCAGCCACCCAAGGGCCAGGGGTGAAGCCCGAGGCTGTCCCCCCCCATCCAATGGGCTGCGGATGGGAGGGCTGATAGCCTTTGTTGTAAAATAAAAGATATTGTTTTTAGTAGCAGTACTACAAGTCCCAGCAAGCCTCCCCCGCATGCTTGTACTTGGAGAACCACAAGTACCAGCATGCGGCGGAAAAACGGGCCCGCTGGTACCTGTAGTACTACCACTAAAAAAATACCCAAAAAAACACAAGACACACACACCGTGAAAGTATAATTTTATTACATACATACACACATACATACATACTTACCTTATGTTCCCACGCAGGTCGGTCCTCTTCTCCAGTAGAATCCAAGGGGTACCTGTTGAAGAAATTATACTCACCAGATCCAGTGGTCCAGGCTCCTCGGCAAATCCAGGGATAATCCACGTACTTGAATAAAACAAAAAAACGGTTGCCCGACCACGAACTGAAAGGTGACCCATGTTTGCACATGGGTCACCTTCCCACGAATGCCAGAAACCCACTTTGCCTTCTGGCTAAGTGGGTTTCTTCAGCCAATCAGGGAGTGCGACGTTGTAGCACTCTCCTGATCAGCTGTGTGCTGCTGTCCTCACTGACAGGCAGCACGCGGCAGTGTTACAATGTAGCGCCTATGCGCTACATTGTAACCAATGATGGGAACTTTCTGCTCAGCGGTGACGTCACTTTAGGTCAACCGCAGGGCAGAAAGTTCCCATCATTGGTTACAATGTAGCGCATAGGCGCTACATTGTAACACTGCCGCGTGCTGCCTGTCAGTGAGGACAGCAGCACACAGCTGATCAGGAGAGTGCTACAACGTCGCACTCCCTGATTGGCTGAAGAAACCCACTTAGCCAGAAGGCAAAGTGGGTTTCTGGCATTCGTGGGAAGGTGACCCATGTGCAAACATGGGTCACCTTTCAGTTCGTGGTCGGGCAACCGTTTTTTTGTTTTATTCAAGTACGTGGATTATCCCTGGATTTGCCGAGGAGCCTGGACCCCTGGATCTCGTGAGTATAATTTATTCAACAGGTACCCCTTGGATTCTACTGGAGAAGAGGACCGACCTGCGTGGGAACATAAGGTAAGTATGTATGTATGTATGTGTGTATGTATGTAATAAAATTATACTTTCACGGTGTGTGTGTCTTGTGTTTTTTTGGGTATTTTTTTAGTGGTAGTACTACAGGTACCAGCGGGCCCGTTTTTCCGCCGCATGCTGGTACTTGTGGTTCTCCAAGTACCAGCATGCGGGGGAGGCTTGCTGGGACTTGTAGTACTGCTACTAAAAACAATATCTTTTATTTTACAACAAAGGCTATCAGCCCTCCCATCCGCAGCCCATTGGATGGGGGGGGACAGCCTCGGGCTTCACCCCTGGCCCTTGGGTGGCTGGGGGGGGGGGACCCCTTGATTGAAGGGGTTCCCACTCCCCCAGGGTACCCCGGCCAGGGGTGACTAGTTGGATTTTTGATGCCACGGCCGCAGGGCGCTGTATAAAAGTGACCCCCGGCTGTGGCATTATCTGTCCAGCTAGTGGAGCCCGGTGCTGGTTTTAAAAATACGGGGGACCCCTACTCTTTTTGTCCCCCGTATTTTTGGGACCAGGACCAGGCGCAGAGCCCGATGCTGGTTGCTTAAATATGGGGGAACCCCTGTCATTTTTTTCCACATATTTCTGCAACCAGGATCGGCTCAAAGAGCCCGAGGCTGGTTATGCTTAGGAGGGGGGACCCCACGCATTTTTTTTTTAAAAATTACATTGTTTACTTTAAAAAAAAAAAAAAACCCCAGCACGGATCACACAAATCCGGCCGAGATTGATTGTAAAAAAAAACGGCAGTGTTTTGCTAATCACTGCCGTTAAATTAGGTAAAAAAACACGAATGACATCGACATCGGAAGAAAAGAAAAACACGAATACGACAGCTTAGTAAATTAGTCGTAATCAATTCAAAAAGTTGCAGTTTTACACTGCCGATGTCATTCGTGATTGAACTTTGACCTATTTTCGGAAATTACGAATCTTAGTAAATATACCCCAAAGTATACAATATACAGAGACGGAAGGGCAAGTGCAGAGTAAATTGCCTTCCCGGACAGAGCCAGAGGAAGTGGCATTGGATCGGGGGCCCCTGGATACCCCTGCATGGCGAGGCCAGTGTTACAGGGTGGATGCGGAAAGGCACCACCTGCAACAGCTTCTCCCATACCCAAGGGAAGAAGTTGCCCAGTAGTCTATAAGGAAGGAAGCACATGAAGTGAAGACAGCAGTGAGCACAATCCAGGCACCCCAGGAGACACTGACAGCTGGCACATGCCGGAGCTCTACCACCCTTTTATATGTCTTACTGTCTGCTTGTAGTTGCGTAGCAGGATTACTTATCTCCTGCTATACCACTCTTTTCCCCAGTTGCTGCAGCACCTCTCTCTGCCCCAGCTACCGTAGCAGCTCTTTCTGGCTTGGCTGCTGCAGAAACTCTCTGCTCCGGCTGCTACAGCACCTCTCTCTACATTGATGCTGCAGCACCTCTCTCTACATTGATGCTGCAGCACCTCTCTCTACATTGATGCTGCAGCACCTCTCTCTACATTGATGCTGCAGCACCTCTCTCTACATTGATGATGCAGCACCTCTCTCTACATTGATGATGCAGCACCTCTCTCTACATTGATGCTGCAGCACCTCTCTCTACATTGATGCTGCAGCACCTCTCTCTACATTGATGCTGCAGCACCTCTCTCTACATTGATGAAGCAGCACCTCTCTCTACATTGATGATGCAGCACCTCTCTCTACATTGATGCTGCAGCACCTCTCTCTACATTGATGATGCAGCACCTCTCTCTACATTGATGATGCAGCACCTCTCTCTACATTGATGCTGCAGCACCTCTCTCTACATTGATGATGCAGCACCTCTCTCTACATTGATGATGCATCACCTCTCTCTACATTGATGATGCAGCACCTCTCTCTACATTGATGATGCAGCACCTCTCTCTACATTGATGATGCAGCACCTCTCTCTACATTGATGATGCAGCACCTCTCTCTACATTGATGCTGCAGCACCTCTCTCTACATTGATGCTGCAGCACCTCTCTCTACATTGATGAAGCAGCACCTCTCTCTACATTGATGATGCAGCACCTCTCTCTACATTGATGCTGCAGCACCTCTCTCTACATTGATGAAGCAGCACCTCTCTCTACATTGATGATGCAGCACCTCTCTCTACATTGATGCTGCAGCACCTCTCTCTACATTGATGATGCAGCACCTCTCTCTACATTGATGATGCAGCACCTCTCTCTACATTGATGATGCAGCACCTCTCTCTACATTGATGATGCAGCACCTCTCTCTACATTGATGATGCAGCACCTCTCTCTACATTGATGCTGCAGCACCTCTCTCTACATTGATGC
Source organism: Pseudophryne corroboree (assembly GCF_028390025.1). Lineage (NCBI taxonomy): Eukaryota > Metazoa > Chordata > Amphibia > Anura > Myobatrachidae > Pseudophryne > Pseudophryne corroboree. The sequence goes on from NC_086450.1 coordinate 487,888,217, forward strand.
TGCAGCACCTCTATCTACATTGATGATGCAGCACCTCTCTCTACATTGATGATGCAGCACCTCTCTCTACATTGATGATGCAGCACCTCTCTCTACATTGATGATGCAGCACCTCTCTCTACATTGATGATGCAGCACCTCTCTCTACATTGATGATGCAGCACCTCTCTCTACATTGATGATGCAGCACCTCTCTCTACATTGATGATGCAGCACCTCTCTCTACATTGATGATGCAGCACCTCTCTCTACATTGATGCTGCAGCACCTCTCTCTACATTGATGCTGCAGCACCTCTCTCTACATTGATGCTGCAGCACCTCTCTCTACATTGATGCTGCAGCACCTCTCTCTACATTGATGCTGCAGCACCTCTCTCTACATTGATGATGCAGTACCTCTCTCTACATTGATGCTGCAGCACCTCTCTCTACATTGATGATGCAGCACCTCTCTCTACATTGATGCTGCAGCACCTCTCTCTACATTGATGCTGCAGCACCTCTCTCTACATTGATGCTGCAGCACCTCTCTCTACATTGATGCTGCAGCACCTCTCTCTACATTGATGATGCAGTACCTCTCTCTACATTGATGATGCAGCACCTCTCTCTACATTGATGATGCAGCACCTCTCTCTACATTGATGATGCAGCACCTCTCTCTACATTGATGCTGCAGCACCTCTCTCTGTATTAGAATCAGCAGAGTTACATGTATAAGTGGCTGTACTGTGGCGTAACATCCAGGGCCGTCTTAACAGCAGTGTAGGCCCCTGGGCACAGCAATACAATGGTCCCCTATCAATCCTCCAGCGGTAGGGGTGGGGGGTGCTATCAGCGGCAGCTATGATGTCCCGCGGGCGGTAGGGGGTGTTCTATCTTCTGCTCTTCATATAGGACCTGGAGCAGTAATTTTTTCTAATTACTCCTTTACTGCACAGATGTGGCTAAACTGTAGAAGGGGGCATTAGGCTGAATGAAGAAGCCCTGGTACATGACTTTCAGGGTGGTAGGGGGTGTTTAATACTTAGGGGAGGGTGGATAGTGGAGTGGGCTTAATATTTATTATTTTACGGTGGGAAGGCAGCTTGCTTGACTGCAGATCTCTCACGCTCCTGAAAATATATTTCTTAGCTTTGAATGGGATAAAAAAAACTAGAGAGTCTCCCACTTTTCAGGAGGTGCTGGGGACTAGGGGATCAGAGTTCTGGAGCCAGAGCAATTCACCAATGAAAATGTAAAACTGCATATTAGGCGTGTGGAGCTGGAGCACGAACCAGCTTCTTGAAGGCTGATATCTCTGGTTCTGGGTATAGTAGAGACAAGCTACCAGTGTCCACCAAAAGGGGAAAATCCCAGTTTTTGGATTATACCCTCAGAAAAATTCAGAGTCAGACAGAACCCGAGATATCTGGCTGGGTAGAGCAATTAACAGGCTTGGATAAGGACCACTGCCTTCAAGTTGGATATCTCCTGTTCCCCAGGGCCAATTTTAAAAAATCTGGTACCCCTGGAAAGAGGGGACTCTCAGCTATCAGCCTAGGGCCCTTATACTCCCGAGGCCCTTGGGCAAGAGCCCATTGAGCCCATACGAAAAGACAGCCCTGGTAACATCTGTAATACCCCTTTCACACCGCAGCTTGAACCCGGTAAATTGCCGATTTTTAAGGCTTCCTAAATGGTTCGAGCTACGATGTGAAAGGGTCACCTTCAATTTACCGTTTTCAAAATACCGGTATTTTGAAACGGTTAAAAAGCAGGGTCCTAACCGTTTTAGACCCGTTTCATTGTGCAGTGTGAAAGGGTCTGAAACGGTATTTGCAAGCCCCAGAGGGTGATAGGCTGTCTCCATGTGTGATGTCACCAGGCAGAAGCAGGAAATAAACATTTAAAATGACAACCACTGTTTTGTATGGGTGAAACGGGTTCAGTGTGAAAGGTACCAAAACGGTAATGAAATGGTAATATACTGGTTACAACATGCGATGTGAAGGGGGTTTAACTACTCAGACCCGTTTTAAGAACCGTTTAAAGAACCATTTCAAAAGCAGGTTTTGCGATGTGAAAGCAGCATAAGTGGCTCTACTGTGGTGTAACGTGTATAAGGGGTATTACTGTGTAGTGTAATGTGAATACCGGACAATACTGTTTGGTGTGATCTAAATAGGTATTATTATATGGCCACACCCCTTCCCCAGGAAGCCACACACCCATATTTTGGCGCACGCCTTCGATGCGCACTGTCCCTACTTTAAACATGGGGGCGACCAAAGGAAACTTCCACCCTTACCGCCACAAGGTCTATCTATCTATATATATATATCTCATATCTATTTATCTATCCATACAGTATATATAGTAGCAATAAACGGCAGCACTCCACAGGCTAAGTCAATTTAAAAAAAAGCATTGTTTATTCATCTAGTCATGCTTTTTTAAAATGATTTAGCCCATGGAGTGCCGCTGTGCATTGCTACTATGTTGAGGCCACACCATTGACCTACGGAGGGCACTGCACAAGCAAACTCTGATACCCATATGGGAGTGCCGGGCTACTTATATATATATATATATATGTCTTCAGCATGACATTACTATTTAAAACTTGATTAGCTTTATGTTCCCCTCCAAAACATCCCCAAAAAACAGATGATTTATCTGCACATAACTACTGTAGAAGACGTACCTAGCTGTGCATATACTTCTCCCAGTTCATAGTTGTTCATGACGGAGAAGCCTCGGTTGTCCACTAGTGTCAGTGTCTCTGACAGTGGATAAGTGATCCTCTCTGTGGTGTTACCTCTGTCTGTCCTAGCCACATTGGCGTAAGTCTGGAACTCTTTGTCTTCTAGGACATACTTGCAGGAGTTGATGAACAATGACTTCCCATGTCCTAGAAATCCGAAGAGCTGGAGGAGAACACGGGTGAAACCCTTATTACCAGTCTGACAATCATCTAGGCTGAAGTTAGTGATATATTGCGTCATCTCAGGGATGGAATTCATGTTTGGTCTTTGTATGGTGTGCTTATCTCCTCAGTGCACACAGGCGATAAGAAGGAGGAGAACAGCAGCTGCATTCCTTATATAGACTGGAACCAAAAGTGAAAGTAGTTCTGTGGTCTGTTATGTAGGATTTGGTTCATTTACAAGAAAAGAAAGTTTAATAGGAACCCACTAATAACATGGTCCTGCCTGTGTGTGTATACAGTAGATGAGTGAATCTCTGTGCTATACGGTATATGCTGCCTCTATGTGGTCATTTAATTTTATAAGTGTCAATCATAAAACAGTTCCATAATATTCAGAAGCATCAAAATCTCAATTCTTAAAAACATCTCCTATATCAGTGGTGGCCAATGCGTGGCTCTTGAGCTACATGCGGCTCTTTCTTTATTCAAATGTGGCTCCCCACACTCAAAGTCACTTGACCACAAGAGATCTGTAAACCACTGCACTCCAGCCAGACATGCAGCCGCACTACCTAGACTGAGAACTGAGGGAGCCAAATACACAGGCGGGTGCTGGCTGGAGTGACACAGGCGGGTGCTGGCTGGAGTGACACAGGAGGATGCTGGCTGGAGTGACACAGGCGGGTGCTGGCTGGAGTGACACAGGCGGGTGCTGGCTGGAGTGACACAGGAGGATGCTGGCTGGAGTGACACAGGAGGATGCTGGCTGGAGTGACACAGGCGGGTGCTGGCTGGAGTGACACAGGCGGGTGCTGGCTGGAGTGACACAGGAGGATGCTGGCTGGAGTGACACAGGCGGGTGCTGGCTGGAGTGACACAGGAGGATGCTGGCTGGAGTGACACAGGCGGGTGCTGGCTGGAGTGACACAGGCGGGTGCTGGCTGGAGTGACACCTGGGGGAACTGAAGTGTATTATGTGAATCTGGCTTTTCAATATATTTTATGCGGATCTAGCTTTTTCAATTATATGATGTAGAAGTGGCTTTTTCATTGTATTTTATACCAGGGGCGTGGCCTAGCAGGCACAAGATCACACCCCATGTTTGCAAGTGCGCCTTCGGCTCGAAGTTGGCTTTTTGATGTACCTAACAAGATTTCTTGGCTCTTTGTCTCAGACTGGTTGGCTACCCCTGTCATATATAATAGCCCTGTGATTCTGTGCCTGGCCTTCTAACGCTGGGCGTGGCTAGGAGCTCTCATTGGGTTAGTGGCAGGTCTATCACATCCAGTCCACAGCTGATTGAGCGAGAAACACCCTCCCACACAGGTTACATCCAATGGGAGGCTCTGCCCTTTGCCTGCTGTGTTTTCACAGAGCAGGTTTAGCAATGGGACTGATGGAGCTGCAGCTCCAGGCCCACACCCCAAAATAGGCCCACTGCATCTGCAGCATCATACCGTCCAACAATTTACACATAAACATTGCTGCAAATTCGAAAAGGGAGCGTGGCCACGGGTACAGCGGCGTGACCACGCCCCTTTTCCTATACTTTCAATGGAAGCTTGGAGAGTCAAAAATTGGTACAGACCATAAAAAAAAGGGACTGTACCAGCCAGAAAGGTGCAGCTGGAGGGTATGTCACTGCATCTGCAGCAAGTCTCTGCGCTGTACATAGGGGTAACACATCCTTTTACTGCAGCGTCCTACGGGGGTCATTCCAAGTTGATCGCTAGCTGCATTCGTTTGCTGTGCAGCGATCAGGCAAAAACTCGGCACTTCTGCGCATGCGTATGCAGCGCAATGCACGCGTGCGGCTTACTATTACAACGAACGATGTTGTTTTACACAGGGTCTACGGATGCCTTTCAGTCGCACAGGCAGCCGCAAAGTGATTGACAGGAAGAGGGCGTTTATGGGTGTCAACTGACCATTTTCAGGGAGTGTTTGGAAAAACCCGGGTGAACGCAGGGCGTGTTCATGACGTCAAATCAGGAACTAAATGGTCTGAAGTGATTGCAAGCGCCGAGTAGGTCTGAAGCTACTCTGACACTACACAAAATATTTTTGTACCCGCTCTGCGATCCCTTCGTTCACACTTCTGATAAGCTAAAATACACTCCCAGTGGGCGGCTGCATAGCGTTTGCACGGCTGCTAAAAACTGCTAGAGAGCGATCAACTCGGAATGATCACCAATGTCTTGCTGCCAGTCCACCTGCCCCCTCCGGCATCAACAATCCCCACTCCCTAGCCGCGCCGCAGGTGGAAAAAAAGCTGCTGCGGCCACCGGCATAGATGTGTATGAAAGCGGCGCAGCGGAAGGCTTTCATAGGCCTCCCTGCGCTGCATACTCTCTGAGCCCCGGAGCCTCCTCTGCGTGTGATGTCACAGACGTGCCTCCCCGCCACAGCCACGCCCAGATCCCCAGAGGCCCTGACTCCGCAACACAGCGCCTGGCCTGCCGACCTGGAAGCCACGAGATGGTTAATGTAGCGGATAGAGTGGGTGATATCGCGGAGGGTAAAGTATGGATGCTGAATCAATGTAAAAGGTGAAAGTGCTGTGCAGTGCAGTGGGTGTGCAGTCAGGGCCAGTGCTAGAGTGTTCGCCGGCTCCCTGCAAATTATAAATTTGCACCCTCGCATACTTTACAAATGCACAGCGCACATAATGACCCCTGTAATAGAGACACTTACACATGTAACGTCCCCTGTACCAGTGACGCTTACACATGTAACGCCCCCCTGTACCAGTGACGCTTACACACATAATGCCCCCTCTACCAGTACCGCTTACACACATAACGCCCTCTGTACCAGTGCCGCTTACACACGTAACGCCCTCTGTACCAGTGATGCTTACACACGTAACGCCCCCTGTACCAGTGATGTTTACACACATTATGCAGCAGTCACACACACACACATACACACACACACACGACAGACACACATATATATATATATATATATATATATATACAAACACACACACATACATACTGTACATACATTACACACATACACAGTCACACATACATACAGTATACACAGACACTGTATATACACACACACACTCTCTTTCCAGACACTTATCTAATGAAGTCTGGCTGGCCGAAGCTGTAGCAGCTCATCCTCCTGCTGCAGCATGGTCACATGTAGCTCCGCCCCTTACTCCCATCTAGCTCCGCACACTTTTCCTCCCTCCCGGCCACTGAATATCACACAGGGGAGGTTTTGTGCTGCCGGCACCGAGGGGGAGAAGAGGTTTTGTGCTTCCGGCGCCGCTGCATGTGTGACAGCAGCCGGCAGCAGCAGCAGGGATAGCAGCAGCAGCTCAGCACAGGGATGCAGAGCAGGGAGAACGTCTCTCCTTCCTGGTGCCTCCCTGCACTGCATCCCTTTGCTGAGCGGTTAGCGCCGGGCCTGTGTGCAGTGTCACTGACACTGCACAGCACTCTCACCTTTTACATTCATTCAGCCAGTCACTCAGTTCTGCCACCAGTCTGTATTGTTATCACCAGTGTCCCAACGCGCGGCATTACAGGGAAGTAGACGCACTAAATAAACTACAGCTCCCAGCAACCCGTAGTGCTTAAGCATTCTGCCCCTTAGGGCTGCTGGGAGCTGTAGTTTATTGAGTGCATCTTCTTCCCTGTAATGCGGCGCGTTGGGACACCGGCGCGAACAATACTGACTGGCTGCTGTGCGAGTCTCCGGGAGAGCCACTGCCAAAGGGAGGACAGCAGCTTAGGTGCTGACAGGAGGAGAAGCAGGATAAGCATTACCCGCCCCTCCCCCAATCACAGTACCTCCAGCCCCATCCATGGCACTCCCACACACCCCCTCCAGCACCCGCGGTAACTCCGGACCCCCTACCGCACCTTCAGCAACCCCGCACCCGCCCCTCCCGCCGTACCCCCTCATCCGCCCCTCCCCCACCTGGGGCACCCCCGGCAACTGCTCCTCCCCCACCCGCAGTGGCTCTGGACCACCACCCATGGCACCCACGCACCATCCCCCACCTGTGGCACCACCACAGCTGCCCCTCCCCCACCTGCATCACCACCACAACCGCCCCTCCCGCGGCACCCTAGGGTCCCATCCGCATCTTCCCCACACACCGCACTCCCCCAACCACAGCACCTACTAGGTGATTCACCAGGCCCTGCGTGTGCTGTTCACGCCGTTGCAAGGGGCTTCGACCCCTTAGCCATCGCACGCCTTTTGTCCATGCAATATTTAACCACTCACACAATTATGATTGGATGTAATACTCCATATAATAAAAATATTGCACACCACAAGGGTGTGCAAGGGTTAAGTAAGCGTAGCACCTTACTACGGTGTAAAGAGCGCCCGTAGGGTGCGATGAATCACCTAGTTTACTCATACTTGCCTACTTTTGAAAAAGTATTTCAGGGAGATGTGACAGTGACACTTATCAGCGCGGACGTGTACCGTTACTTCTGAGAGCTGTGTCATAAACATGACTTACATCCAAATGTAAATGAGCCCCAAAGTTAGTAAGACCTACTTGTTGAAGAAAAGACAGTGATATTTTGCAGGATGTGTTTGTGGATTGTGCTTTACAAGAGGTTCCATATACTGTGACCACGGAAAACCTTATCAAAAAGCATGCAGCTATAGGGATCATTGTGCCTTTTTAACTAATGCAGGGAAATGGCACTGTTGAGCCCATCTGAATGTATGTATCTGTGATTTATTCCCCCCCCCCAAGAATGTAACAGCTGCATAATGGGGATAAGGTGTAATCAGGGAGATTGCTGGTCTATTCAGGGAGTCAGGGAGATTGCTGCTATTTCAGGGAGTCTCCTGCAGAATGAGAGATGGTAGGTGTGACGACACGTGATGACACAGCCGGCGCTTTGTGTCGCACAGTGGTAAAAGACACGCGGTTACTTTCCTAGCCCTGGTCCTACACATGGACTTCACCAATTGCCAATATGTTATTAGTTACATGCTAGGTAATATTGTATTGTAACATAAGGGTACACAATTGCGCCTGAATATGTGGTGGTAATGGTTGTAATACTAAATGACAAGTATACGCTGTATATATGAAGAATAAGTGTATTTATTCTAAAACAAAATGACAGAAAGAGAGAATAAGTGGAAAAAGATGTGAAAAAATAGGAAATGAATACATTAATGAAAGAGTGTATATATATATGCATATGAAAGAAATCTATACATATGTATACTTTGGTCCGCAGTCCAGTACAATAGAGTGTGGCGTCCCACCTCGTTTAATTGTGCTCAAACTACTACCACAATGTGTGGAGGGGTATATACAACACAGTCCCAGAGGAGCTCGTTCAGTAATATACGGGGGTCACGGTCAAAAAGTCTGTTGCAGCAGCTTGATCCTGTCTTGAGAGGGAGGGGGGGTGACAAGACAGGATCAAGCTGCTGCACAATTAAACGAGGTGGGACGCCACACTCTATTGTACTGGACTGCGGACCAAAGTATACATATGTATAGATTTCTTTCATATGCATATATATATACACTCTTTCATTAATGTATTAATTTCCTATTTTTTCACATCTTTTTCCACTTATTCTCTCTTTTTGTCATTTTGTTTTAGAATAAATACACTTATTCTTCATATATACAGCGTATACTTGTCATTTAGTATTACAACCATTACCACCACATATTCAGGCGCAATTGTGTACCCTTATGTTATATATCTTTAAAGAGGTATTGGGTTTAACCTCCACCACAATTTTGCTGCCACAGCGTTTATCCACACAAGTAGAGCGCTGGATACAATTTGTTCAATATTGTATTGTATTGTATTGTATTGTATTGTATTGTATTGTGTGGTTATTATATGGTACAGTTCTATTTTATCTGTTATATTTTGTATATGTAGTTTATTTGGTTATTATATATTCAATGTAATTGTTAACTGAATAAGTCTAGGCCAGAGTGTTCTTTAATATAGTTAAATATGCCTATTGTTTTAAGTCCCCTAGCTGTACAATCAGATGTGATTAGGAGGAGTAGGTTCAGTAGTTACCAGGTTATGTATGGAGCTGCAGGTAATGTGATCACATACACCCCATTGTGTACAGGAGCCCAGACACCTCGTCTCCACTCCTCTGTGACCTCCTCACTGACCAGCTTGTGTGAGGAATAGACAGGGGAGGGTATAACAAGAGGAGTGACTTCTACTGGTGAGGAAGAGATCTAGACAGAAGGTCAGAGAGTGGCAGGAGATTCTTTGATCCCAGGCTAAGAAGTGATGTTCTGCCAGGGCTCTGCTTCGGGACCCATTATATTGGATTTATCTGGGTCTCTGTATTGCTAGAAGAGACTCTCTGCTCCCAGACTAAGAAGTGATGTTCTGTCAGGAGATTGTGGTGGGAATTGTCATGTAGAATTGGATCACAGAAGTGTGCTGAGCTGTTTATAACCCATTCTGTTCAATAAACCACTGTTGGTTTTTCATCTACCACCGTGACTGAGTGATTTGGAACCCGATATCTTCACAGTAGGCAAGTATGCATTTACTTAGTTCATCAATATGCGGGACCATCGATGTTACAGATGCCTGTCTCTATTCATACACAACCAGCGAAATAGTTACTTGTGTGTCACTTCCTTATGATATTAGGACTGTCCAGTGCAATCATACTTGCCACATCCTTGCAGGGTAATCATTTGGCTTGAAGTCACAGTGCACCATATTGGAGCCCTCAGATGGTATATGGTGGCCACAGTTTAGGCCAAATGGCAGTCAGAGTTAGAGAAGTGTCCACAGTGCACCAGTAGTGCTGGTTGGAGGCAGGGGCTGGTTCAGGCTCTCTAGAGTGTATCCAGCAATTCTTTATCAGGTACTGTAAGCAGAGGTAAGTAAACCTGATGCATTTCACTGTACACTTACAGCTTTTTTGTTTGCATATACTGGATATTTTAGTGCACTATTAGCCCTCCCACTCACCTCCCAGTTACCACCCAGTCTACTCCCTGCCACCTCCTAGCCACTGCCCTGTCACCTCCCAACCACTGCCCAGTCACCTCCCAGCCACTGCCCAGTCACCTCACAGTCACTGCCCAGCCATCTCCCAGCCAATTCCCAGTCACCTCCCAGCCACCTCCCTGTCACCTCCCAGACATCTCCCAGCCATGGCCCAGTCACCACCCAGTTACCTCCCAGCCATCTCCCAGCCAATTCCCAGTCACCTCCCAGCCACCTCCCTGTCAACTCCCAGACATCTCCCAGCCATGGCCCAGTCACCTCCCAGACATCTCCCAGCCACTGCCCAGTCCCCGCCCAGTCACCTCCCAGTCACTGCCCAGTTACTTCCCAGCCATTGCCCAGTCACCTCCCAGCCACCTCCCAGCTACCGCCAGTCAAATGACACTAAACTGACAACAGAGATTGAAAGGGCCAAGTTGCTGCAGTTCCAAGAATGTATTCCTGTCAAGACCATAGCTGAGGGTTCTGCCTTGATCACAAAGGGCGCAAAGTCCAAAAAGCACAAACTCAAGTGTTTTGTGTGTCACAAGATAGGACATAAAGCTTCAGATTGCATGATGAGAAATTCCAGTGGTGTGCAGAAGCAGTGTGACAAACCAAACAAGTCAGCATTGAATGTAGTAGACAGTCACAGGAAGGATTGCTGGTATATTGACTTGGGGGCCACTAGATATTTCAGTTGCAATAAGCATTGGTTCAATTCTTTAACACCGTGTGTAACCACTACAGTTACAGGGATTGATCCACATCATGTAGTAAAGGTTAAGTTTAGTTCGTTTTTACTTGTTAATAGTGATGAGCGGACACTTCCGGTTCCGGGTTGATGGCGTGAGGCAGCAGTTCCCGGAGCTCCGCCACGACCCGCCAACAAACACCTTTTAAAGGCTTCTAATATCCTCTATTTGCCCAGCTTGGCACTCCCCCTCACACCCGCAACCCTTATGGATCGCTTTGTGACCCCGGTGACCACGTCTGGTGCGCAGCCACAGCGCCAGGAAAAACGACGCACAGCGGGGACAATGACTCCGGAGGTCGGCCCTGACCCTGTCTCCCCAGCACCAAAGAAGGTGGCAGCGGTGGTGATGCCTCTATCGGATCGCGCTGCAGACGCGCCGGTATCTTATGCCGACGTGGTGGACGCTATCCGGTCCACCATGACCCCCCTCCTCACTCAGGCTGTGGCTGATATCACCCAACAACTGCAGCAGTTGCAAAATAGAGTGACTCGCACTGAAAATCAATTAGGAGCTGCCATGCACAATGTTGATGAAATGCAGCAGGCTGTGAAATCTCTGACTTCTGACAACTATCACATTTGGAATAAGCTCGATGATATCGAAAACAGATCGAGGATAAATAATATCAGGCTTGTGGGCCTACCTGAATCTGTAAAAGACCCGGCACTTGCGCACTTTGTCCGGACCACGCTTCCCACCCTCCTAGGAATTGAACAGGACTGTCGGGATCTGGTGATTGAGAGAGCGCATCGTGTGGGCCCGGCTCCCACCCCAAATAAGCCTCGTCCGAGGGTCACGCTATTCCGATGCCTTAATTTCCTACATAAGTCAGCCTTTTGGTCGGCATCGCGACGCATCAAAGATCTGCAATGGGAGGGTCACAAACTTTTTATTTCCAGGACTATTCTGTGGAGCTGACGAGGGCCCGGAAAGCCTTTTCGCCCGTTTGCTCTCAACTCGTAGCAGAGGGCCGCAAGTTTGGCTTGCTCTATCCAGCCCGTCTACGCATTTATGATGGAACCTCCTATAAGGAATTCCTTTCCCCAGCAGATGCTCATGCCTTCCTAGGCGAACTTTCCCGTCCCCCGGACACGGACATCAGCGATCCTCCAGCTACCGCGTCCACCTGAAGGTAATCTTCCTCTATCACACGTGTGTGCCACAGTGGCTTGGTATTGAAGTGCCCCACATACCAATGTTATGTCAGGTTCTGATGCGTTATGCCTCTGCCACAAGTTCATGTCGCACCGGCATATTTCATATTTCATACTTTACTGTTTGTGTGTTATTACAATTATTCTTCCCAATGTCGATGTAATGTGTTGCAATGTGCAGCCTACTAGTTGTATCTACTGATATTCCTGTCACACTAGTTTGCAGCCATGATATAGATTATTAGGACTCAGCGTTTTCTCAAAACTGCAAGGCATCACCTCATTTAAGACTTGTTTAGCTTATTTTGTGCTAGCATAACTTAAAGCCACCTTCACCCCTTACTTATTGTATTATTAAGGTACGACTTCTGTACATGCAGGGCAAAAACACTGTTTCCCCACTCTTAATCGGAGATGGCGGGGTGGGCGGAGCTCCTCCCTCATGCTCCACTACCGGCTGCTAGGTTAATGTGGTTTATTTCTCTCCTTCTACACATTTCTTCTATGGGAAGTCCCGAGTCTTATTGCTGTATAGAATTTTTAGCACCCACATCATTGTTTCTTAGGACTCGCTGTTTAGGACTACTCTGTTGTTTCTTATGTTTGTCTTCCACCTCTCTTCCCTCCCCCTCTCTCCTCACAACTCTCCTCTCCCCCTCCATAACATCAGCCCATATTTACCTGAATTATTTAGATGATGACAGTTGTGACAGTATATTGACCCTCCTCCTCAAGCCATGCCTACCTTGACGTTTGGCTCATAGAATGTGGGTGGGTTCAATTCACCAGCAAAACGAAGAAAAATTCTTATTTATTTAAACAAACAAAATGTTGACTTAGCATTTTTACAAGAATCCCATTAAGTTCCCGAGGAAGTCGCAAAACTAAACACCTTAGGCTGGTCTGTTCTAGGTTTCAGCTCATACAACTCAAAAGCTAGAGGGGTAATCATCCTGATCAAAAAACATATTCCCTATGAAGATTTAACAACCCGCTCTGACGAAACCGGTAGAACAGTACTGCTGACCCTCAAGATTTACGGACATCCCTTGACACTTTGTAATGTATATGCACCATCTACCTACACCAAAAAATTCCTCCAATCTCTGATTGCCTTGCTGACCCCACACCTTTCCTCCTCCATTATACTGTGCGGAGACTTTAACCTGGTGACGTCTCTTCTATTAGATAGATCCTCCCCGCCTCCCAAAGGCCTGTCCCTCCCAAAACTAGACATGCCTTCACTTGCTGAGAAACTCTCATTAGTAGATGTTTGGAGGGCTCTCCATCCCACTGACAGAGAGTATACATGCCTATCCTCAGCCCATCAAACCCTATCCCGAATTGATTATATATTCACGTCTCATACCCTTTTTCCCTCCGTAGTGGATGCATTTATAGCCCCTATATCCCTCTCTGACCATGCCCTTGTAACGGCTTCAATACAGATCTCGGAATTGCAGGATTTCCCCAGACTTTGGAAATTCCCTTCCTATCTGTCCAAGTCATTGAAATTTAGGAATAGACTAGAAGCGGCCTGGGAAACATATGCCTCTGACAATGCACTACATGCAGATTCGGATCCCATGCTATTTTGGTTGACAGCCAAATTGTTAGGCGCCGAGGGTCCGCTCGTCAGTGCGGCCCGGCGCCTAGCAACGGGGACGCCACTGTCGGACCGCGTTCCCCGTTGCTGGGTCTAAGTTAATCACCTCATTGGTTTCCTGGCTGTGTAGCATGCAGCTGCACGGCATGTTGTAATTAATCACTCATCTGTTTCCCTGGCCAGGCAGTTTGGCAGCTGCATGGCATTTAATCCAATCAGCCTCCAAACAGCTGATTGGAGGACTCTCTGTTAAGAACACTTCCTGGGCTTCTCACAGACGCCGGTGATAGCTTCCTGTTTGCCTGAGTCTGCTACAGAGAGTTCCCAGTCCCGGTCTATTCGGTTGTTCCTGTCCTCAGAGATCCTGTACTCGGAAGTTACCATCTGTTCCTGGAGTCTGACCGAGCACCTTTAACATCTGGTGGTGTTCGTGAGTCGCGGCGCAGCCGTGTGTTGCGGCTTGTCCGCTACAGTTTATTATTTTGTTTATATTGTGTTCTGGAGCTTTGCGGAGGATTCCGCTTCCACAAGATCCACTCTGGTGTCCAGCGGTGCCGGATAGGAGTGTCGGATCAGTGGATCTTTGGTTGTCCTTTTCCCTGGCGGCTAGTCCGCACATACCTTTTGATTTAGTTAAGTTAGCTTGTAACCCCTGGCTTGGTTGCTTAGTCAGAGGGCCCCTTGTTATCACCCTGTCTCGGACTTCCCCTTGTCTCCCATTAAGACCTGCGGGGGCATCGGGGTTGGGCAGACATAATCCGCCCTTCGAACGCGGCTGCCATGGGCTCAAGCAACCATAGTCTCGCAGGGGATTTCTGATAACACGGGCGAGACAACGGAGTTAGGGCGCCAGGGGTTACTAGGCTCTCCAGCTCCCACAACCAGCATATTGTTCCTGTACTCAGATCCCTGCCATAAGATCTTCTCCGGTCTGGAGTACAGGAATCATAACACAGATCTGTATTAAGGGGAGAAATAATGTCATATGTAGCTGGCCTACGCAAACAACACACTGAACACTATTTGAAGTTCCAGTCGGCCCTTACCTCAGCCTTTCAGCAGTTCAAATCCACGCCAAACGACATCACTAAACATAATTATCTCTTGACAAAAACACATTTTGATGAATTCATGACGACGCTTGGTGACAAATATATGTTTAATGTCAGCTTTAGGTTCCATAAATTTGGAAACAAAACGGGTAAATTACTTTCCAACCTCCTACGTGGTTCTCACCCTCCCCTGACCACACGTCCCCTGATGACAAAGTTGGGTACATTGACTACCACTAATGCGGAGATCTCAGAAGTCATGCGTTCTTTCTACACTGATCTCTACTCCCCCACAACTCCAAGCCCATCCCCTCCAGACCTGACTACAGAATTTGTGTCTCCCAATAACTGGGAATCCCTGCCGGTACCAGAATTGCCTCCGGAGCTCAGCCAATCGCTAACATCCCCAATTACATTGGAGGAAATCCGCTAGACTATTGGTCAATTTAAACGAGACAAAGCCCCAGGCCCCGATGGCTTCTCTGCTGATTTTTACAAATTACTTTTGCCAAAGCTAGAATCCCCGTTATTGCATGCGCTTAACTCTATGCTCACATCTCAAATGCTCCCGCCACACTTCAACTCAGCCATCCTTAAAGTCTTGCCCAAGCCGGGCAGAGACCTCACCCTCCCGGGGTCCTACCGCCCCATTTCCTTATTAAATCTTGATTATAAATTGCTGACCAAAATTCTGTCTGACCGTTTAAAAATACTCCTTCCCCACATCATTCATCCAGATCAAACGGGCTTCATATGGGGCAGACACTCGGAAATCAATGTCAGACGTGTGTTAGCAGCGATACAGGCATCCCAAACCCCACATCCTACAGCCTCTGACCCTGCATATATCCTCTCCCTTGACGCGGAGAATGCGTTTGATCTGGTTGAATGGCCCCATTTATATCACTCCCTAACAAGATTTGGCTTCCCGATGATATTCATAGACTGGATTAAGCTCCTTTATAACAATCCCCAAACCCAAGTTTCTTGCAATGGAGTTTTATCATCACCCTTCCCAATAGGTAGGGGTACACGGCAGGGATGCCCATTGTCCCCCTTATTGTTTGACATAGCTCTGGAGCCTCTGGCAATAGCCTTGCGAGCGTCCAGGAAGTTCCAGGGGATTCGGATTCGGGATGTAGAATTGAAGGTGGCATTGTTTGCAGACGATATGCTTCTTTTCATCTCAGAACCTGACGTCTCCATTCCAGACATTCTCCACCTCATCTCTTCCTTTGGGAAAACCTCAGGTTATCGTATTAATGTATCTAAATCAGAATTAATGCCCTTGGGGACCCTTCGCACACCCGACACTCAACCTGTCCCTATCACGACGCTACCGTTTAAAATGGTCCTAGACAAGGTCACATATTTGGGAATACAAATTCCATCTGACATAACCACCTTATATAACGTCAATTTCACACCCATGCTACATAAGCTTACCACTACCCTCGACGCATGGAAACTTTTGCCCCTCTCGCTCTTGGGCCTAGTGGCTGTTTTACAAAGTGTATTCTTTCCACGTCTATATTATCTAATGCAGATGTTACCCATACATCTCTCAATGAAGGATCTGGCCCATATCCGTAAAACCCTTATTAAATTCATCTGGAAGGGCAAGAGGCCCCTCATAGCCTTCAAAAAACTGACCGCCCCCCGCACTGCGGGAGGTGTCGGCCTACCTGACTTTCTTTCATACTCCCTATCTGCCCTTTTTCGTTGGGCTGCTGATTGGCTGACGGAAGGTCACGCTTACACAGACCCTGCCTTAGATGAGGCCATGTTTTTCCCCTTTTCTCCCAGCGCTCTCCTACAGTCTACTCCAAAAACAATTCCTCCTCACATCCTTGGCTCCCCGCTATTCCATGACATATATTATGCCTGGATTAAAATAAATAAGCTGTTCCACAGGAACCATATGTCTACACAACGAATTCCTCTCTGGGGTAATCCTGCATTTCCTCCATCTCTCACAAACTCTATCTTTAATCACTGGAAGATTAAGGGACTATCATGCTCCTCCAAAGTATATGACCCAGGAGGACATTTTATTCTATTCTCCTCCCTCCAAGAGAAATACGACATCCCACACTCACAATTTTACATGTACTTACAAATTCGACACTATCTCACCTCCATACTTCACTCCGGGGAACATTCCTCATCCCCTGTTGGCCCCCCAGACCCACTACAATCAATAATCACCTTATGTGAACGGGTACCCTTTCGTACTAGGATGCTATACAACCTTCTCACTGACATAGAAACACCTCATAGATGGTCTCGGTTACTATCCCAATGGCAGAAAGATATTCCCTCCCTATCCGATACTGCATCTCTAAGCACATTTTACTGCTCAACCATGAAAATCCTCTCCTCTGCTTATTTACAAGAAGTTCATCTCCGAACCCTACAAAGAGCGTATGTCCCCCAAGCTCACCATGCCAGATTTAATCCCCTGATATCGGGGAAATGCCCCAAATGCGGGTATCACTCAGCAACTTTCTATCACAATTTCTGGGAATGTGGACACATTAGGACATTTTGGGGCAAGGTACTCAACTGCATTAACTCCTTGCTTCATACCCGAGTCTCACCTGACCCCTTAGCTTGCCTATGTGCGAACTTTACCCAATGGGATTTGGGCACTCAGGGACAAAAACACATACCGTTGCTGACCATACTAATCACGGTGTCAAAAAAGATAATCCTTACCCACTGGGTCTCTAGATCTAAACCTACACTAGCGGAAGTGCACAGGAAGATGTTGCAGATACTATATTTTGATCGCAGATCCGCATTGGTACACATAGAAACAGATGTTGTTAAATTCTACGCAAGGTGGGAAACATATATTGACTCACTTCCTCGTTCTACGCAAACCCACATATCCACGGTCTTTGAATCAACTGAATGGTTCCTACTCTGACAAATCTCAATACAGTCTCCACCGTCATAGCTGATCATCGGATCTTATACCCCCTCCTCCCTCACTCTCCTTTTTTCCTACCCCATATGTGTGACACCCCCTCCCCTACAAGACTTGTTTAGTTAAACCTGTCTGAAATACCAGGTATACTGTCAACTGGAATAGTTCTGTCAGACCTACTGTTGACAATCAGAGGAGATCTCAGTTTAGGTTTGAAATATTTTGGTAGACCAAATATCTGATTTGATGGTCTCCACACTGACTATAATGTTTCAATAACATGGTTTGTTGTTATCACCCCTACTACTTCTCCAGATTGTTTGACATCTGCCTTTCATGTCTGATATACCATTTGTATCTGATGATTCCTCATTTTGTTGTGATAAAGCCTAATATTTATCTTACTTAAAACCTAAAGAACACAGTACGCAAGTAGCATATGAATTACCGTATGAGTACGCACGTAGCGTAACAGATGTTTAGCCGTGATCGAGACGCACGAGCGGCACGTTACGCTTACGGCTAAGAGCGTACAGGCAAGCACGCTATTGGCTGCCGACTAACGTAATGATATGCTATCAGCGTAGCGGACGCTCGGGACCACGAGGAGATCACAAGCGGCGCTGACGCTCACAGTGTTAAACCTTTATAGCTATACCATAAACAATGTACTTATAATGTAAACCCTTGTGCGGTGATAAGGTGTACATGCAACACAGTGTAACCTTGTTAGTCTAGAAGCTGTATGAGCGTCTATGACGCTCTGAGAATGCTTAGAAATATAATGAATACACAGATACTGGTCACAGGTTCTAACACCTTAAATGAACGTTCTATTTCAAAAGAATATACAATACAAGTTATACACTACCAAAATAACACAGATCACCTAACCGAATAACTACACATAAAATACAATAGCAGTACAATTACATTTAAGAGAAAAGAGAGAGAAAGAGGAGAGAAGAGAGAGAGAGAGAGAGAGTGAGAGAGAGAGAATGGCTCACAATAACAATAAAGACAATATGGTTACGGAGAAACTTACGCACAAAGGGAACAATCGCATGCGCCTTTCTGGATATCCAGCTCTCGATTATCAGTGATGAGAACCGTTGAAGAGAGTAGAATGGGAGCTGGATCAGATCGGCTTGTCTATATATACACTACACACAACACAGTACAATGGTCCCTACAATCTCATTGTTCATTGGACACAGGAATTTGTCTCTGTATTATAACAAAAGGTCATAGGTTGGTTCATACAGGTGGGCTGTGACTATTTCCAACTGCTCAGGTGGGTGGGAAACTGGGTTTCCCGCCGCATGGATAATAAAGTGCAAATAATAGTAAATGTCCATAAACTTCTTATGTCCATAACTATTCGCACGAGCGATTAATCCGCTTCAAACCATCACCGGAATATTGCTAATTAAATACTCTTCCGATGGATACTAAACACCACTGTGTAACCCCTGTCTGACCCTTCGTATCAAACCAAGAGGGATCTCCTTGTCTATGAACATGCTACATTAACTAAACTTTCAGATTCTATCAAAGGGATCATAATCTACAATATACATTATATGGTTAAAATATGTAACGATTGAGTCGCACGCTAGACGCGCACAAACTCTACCGTAAATGCGCATACCGTGCGCCTGCGGGTGCACGCAACAGCGAGTATGCGCACGCACGGGAGAGCGCATGCACGCGCAGCGGGGACACGCATGAGGTGCAAATATGGCAACATGTGGAGTGATATTTTTCTGACTTTGACAGCCCACCCTTTGGCAGTCACCAATAACTGCCACTTCCTAAAACATTTCAAAAAGAGAAAAATATATGTCATGTGTAAATACATTTCCATGGTCGGGTAGGGGAGGAGAGAAGAAGGTGTGAAAAGGGTATGACCTAGTGAGATAGCAGAAGCATGTGTGTATGAATCCATGTTTGGGGGGTCATGTATCATCGTGCCGTACGTGTTTTAAATCAAGCTTCGAGGTATTGCGAAGTATACATTTGAATTCCTTCTTATCCCGTATTAAGGGTCTGTGGATGGGCTGTCAAACTTTACCGAGCTCTTTTCGGCTTTTAGTTGCAACAAAATGGGGGAGCACATTTTAGTTGATGATACATGAATGGGGGGGATATGTGGTTGCTGATATCTGTGCCTGTTTTCCCTACCGACTATGTTACCGACTATGTGTGTCATTACCTGAAGGTTGTAGAGATGAAGATAAGAAACAATTATGGTAAATGCAGTGGTATTCTATGTGAGGTTAATAAACATTTGTTGATTGAAGTCTTGTCTGGTGTCTTGTCTTGATGTACGTGTTGACTGTAGTCTCCTTTGGGCTTTTGCTAATAACGGTATGCAAAAAGCTTTTTCAATGTCCATAGACTTACAAAAAGTGTTAGGCTAGCGTAAGTTAAAATTACTAGGGAAATGGGGGTCTATGGCATAGTCCATCTTTTGTCTGTGTAAAAGGTTGTCAAATTCTTCTTTAGTCCATCTGTTGTCTGCATACAAGGTCGTCAAATTCCTCTTCCAAGCGGGTCTTTTTACCTTGGAGAAAAACAAAGGAGAAACGGGTGAAAGAAACGGACCATAGAATCACATTTTCATCACATCATTGTCTCTATCGTTGGGTCATAAATCAAATCCATTGGAATTACAATTTCCTCACTCCTTAGACTCATTACCCTAGTACTTCGTTTACACTTCGTTAAAGCCTGAACGCATCTAAATATCAAACCAATCGATATGACAACACCCAAGATACATAGAAGAAACTTCCCTACATCCATAATAACTCCTTGAGCCCATTCTCCTAAACCAGAGAACCAATTTCGCGGGTTCAACCATGACACCCAACTGGTCAGCTCATTATCCACAGCAGCAAGGGTGAGATTGTGTCTCCTGCGGAATTCCCACTTTAATTGGAGAATGTTGTCCATCTTTTGGTCTATGACCTCGACCGGGTCCTCGGTACTATTCATAATATAAGTGCAGCATTTCACGCCGTACTGCGTTGCCAGTGTGACACAATATCCACCTGTCACTGCCGTGAGATAATTAAGAACCATCCTATGCTGAACCAGTTCTGTTTTATAAGCTTGGAGCTCCCTTCCAGTATACCTAAAAGTGTCGTCATACATTTCAGTGATATTATCTAATAAATTTGCAAGCGCAGATAAGTATTTATAGTTCAACACTCCTCTAGCGGTGCGAGTGAAATCTAACGCGAGTAGAACCTGAATCCCGGTGGATTCATGGATCAGGTCAGAGGCCGGATGCTCTGTCCTTTCTGTCAGTTGCATTTTAACTACGTACTCATAATGAGTGTGAGTATAAGGAGCTTGGGCACCACGGTGAATATCTTTCATTTTGGTATGTGATACAGTCATTACCTCAGGCAGTACTTATCCAATATAACACAATCCTTCAGAGTTTGGGGCAAGACACTTATACGCCTTCCTGCCGCATATGAAATATGCATCATCGGGGAGAACATATGGGACGGAGTAGGACATAACCATATTACAAATTTTCCATATGAAATCTCCTGACCCTAATTCTCCCATCTGTTTAGTACACTTATCTGTTTGTATGATATGTGCACAGTATCCTGGTGATACCTCTCCAACTCTCATGATCCTATTTCCTAGGGTATACCTATATCGGAAAGATTTTCCACTACCTGCTATGTGGCGTATAAGCTCTGTATCTGTAGGCATTCTATCTGCTCTATATGAAAAGGTCATGGTTTGGTTGTTCCATGACACTTCCCAATTTCCCGGCTTTCGGGGATTGGAAATGTTAAAACATATTAGGGATCTATCCACATGATATTGGTGGAGCTTCAAACTAGGAGGACTGGAGATATTAAACCTCCTGTCCACCGGCCTCCCACCCTTTAGCTCAAGTACCTCCCCTATCGTTAAAGGGAATGGTACTAATCCTGATTTGCTATGGCCTTGAGGTACTTGAGAGCATACCCAACATTCTGTCTGATTTAACACATTACCCACTAAGGAGTGATAGTCACTCAATGGATGCCGGTCCATGTGAATATTAAAACTGGACTGACATTTCTTGATGCACCCATCCTCAACTACATTGTCACAGAGTCTACAGATACAGTTCTCTTCAGCTAAAAATCCTTCACAATTCCTTCTATTGTCAATGCTATCGGATCGTTTTCTGATACTCGCCTTTGCTTGTTGATTATGTTGTATTTGGAAATCTACGCCTCCATCTTTGTCATCAGAACCCATTCCAGAACCTCTCTCGACCTCCATGGTACTCTCACCGGAACAGACTGCTCTGGTCAACATCATGGTCAATAGGAAAATCCGGATCACAGTCTCTTGGGGCAAGTCCATCTTATAGGAGGAAATGGAGAAGAATGAGAAGGGGGAAAGAAATAATTGAGGGAGATGGGATGGGAAGTGGAGAAAAACAATAAAAGGGAACAGGGAATCGACAACTGCTTCCGATCTTATGATTTTCAATGCTCAGGTGCCGCCTCAGTCCTCCTGAAACAGACACTCCAGTGATACAACTTCCTCTACCGTCTGTTCTTTATCACGGGACCTCTCTGGATCAGCAACCTTCTTACAATGGGACGAATGAACCCAAGTCTCTCTCTCGGCAACCTTCAATGCTGTCGTGCTAGTCAATAAGACTTGGTACGGTCCTTCCCATCTGTCAATAAGGCAACCTGAGCGTAGAAAATTCCGTATCATTACATAATCCCCAGGTTCAATGTCATGACAATTACTATCTGGCAAATCAGGAATCACCAACTTCAAATTATCATTTTGATTCCTTAGCTGTTTACTCATGCTAACCAGGTATTTTATAGTCACTTCATTGTTGCACTTCAAATCATCCTGAGGGTTAATCATAACATGCGGTTGTCGACCAAACAGAATTTCAAAGGGGGACAGATTAAGAGGGGACCTGGGAGTGGTTCTGATGCTGTATAGTACAATGGGTAAAGCTTCTGGCCATGTCAATCCTGTTTCTGCCATAACTTTGCTCAATTTATTTTTAATAGTGCTGTTCACTCTTTCTACTTTTGCACTCGCCTGGGGGCGGTACGGAGTGTGTAGCTTACTATCAATTCCCATCAACTTACACATTCCTTGAAAGACATCACCTGTAAAATGGGTACCCCTATCACTTTCAATTATTCTAGGGATACCGTATCTACACACAAATTCCTGCACAATTTTCTTAGCAGTAAACATAGCGGTATTTGTGGCCGCAGGAAATGCTTCGACCCAATTTGAGAACACATCTATACAAACTAGTACATACTTCAAATTTCGACAAGGGGGTAATTGTATGAAATCAATTTGTATTACTTGAAAAGGGCCGCTTGTAGGCGGGATATGGGATGGTTCCGTCGGTATTGTCTTTCCGATATTTTTCCTCAAGCAGGTGAGGCATGTCATTGCCCTCTTTCCTGCATGGGAATAAAATCCTGGGGCACACCAATAAGCTCTTACTAGCTTACACATTCCTTCTATGCCCAAATGAGTCAGCCCATGTGCTGCTTCAGCTAGACTTGGAAGGTATGCTCTGGGTGCCACTGGTTTACCTTGTCCATCTGTCCAGAGTCCTGAGGACTCCTGGCCATATCCCTTTTGACCTCCAAACTGCCTTTTCCTGAGTGGAACAAAATTTTTGCATTTCACACAATTTCTGTGTGTTGACGGTATTGAATACCATCAGTTGTGTGGTGTCTGTCTGTCTGGGGGTACCAGCTGCTAACTTAGCAGCTTCGTATGCTCGGCTGTTACCAAGTGATACTGGGTCTTGGCTATATGTGTGTGCTTTACACTTGATAACAGCCACTCTGTCGGGTTCCTGTATCGCTGTTAGAAGCCTTTTGATGTGAGCTGCATGCGCTATCGGTGTACCAGCTGCCGTCATGAAATTTCTGAGGCGCCATAGGGCTCCGAAATCATGGACTACCCCGAAGGCGTATCTAGAGTCGGTGTAGATATTGGCTGACTTGCCCTTAGCCAATTCACATGCTCTGGTTAGGGCAACCAGCTCAGCAACATGGGCTGAGTGAGGTGGGCCTAGCGGTTCTGCTTCTATGGTGCCTTGGTCATCTACGACTGCGTATCCAGTACACAAGTCTCCCGAGTCCGTCTGTCTGTGACAACTACCGTCAGTGTAGAAAGTAAAATCTACATCTTCCAGTGGGTTGTCACTGATGTCAGGCTTTGCCGTGAAATTTTGGGTCAAATATTCCATACAATCATGCGTGTCATCCTTTGTATTAAATCCTCTTTCACCATTACTCTCATCCTCCACCCTTTGTGCCTGTCCAGGCACACCTGGGAGATACGTTGCAGGATTTAATGCACTGCATCTCCTTATGGTGATGTTTATGGGGGCCATTAATGCCAATTCCCATCTTGTAAACCGCGCTGATGAGACGTGTCTGGTTTGAGCCGAATTTAGCAAGGCTGACACTGCATGTGGTGTATGGATTGTGAGGTTGTGTCCTAGCACTACATCTTCGCTTTTTGTAACTAGCAATGCTATTGCAGCAACACTTCGCAAGCATGTGGGGAGGGATCGCGCTACCGTATCTAGCTGAGCGCTGTAGTATGCTACCGGCCTGCTGGTATCACCGTGCTTTTGGGTTAGGACGCCTGCCGCGCAACCAGCACTTTCTGTTCCGTACAGCTCAAAGGGTTTCCCATAGTCTGGCATACCTAATGCTGGCGCCTGATTTAGGCACTGTTTAAGTCTCTCAAATGCCATCTCAGATTCGTCTGTATGCGAAATCCGATCAGGTTTGTTTGATGAGACCATCTCCTGCAAAGGTAATGCTAGAATGGAAAACCCTGGGATCCAGTTACGGCAATACCCACACATTCCTAAAAACGTTCTGATCTGTTGCTGGGTTTGTGGCAGAGTCATGTCTTTAATTGCTTGGATTCTATCAGCGGTGATGTGTCTCAGTCCTTGTGTCAGACAGTGTCCTAAATATTTCACTTTAGTTTGGCATAATTGCAACTTGTCTTTGGAAACCTTGTGTCCTGTGTCTGAAAGATGAAACAGGAGCTGTTTCGTATCCTTCAGGGACGCTTCCAGTGAATCTGAACACAGGAGTAAATCATCCACATACTGTATCAATATTGATCCACTCTCTGGTTGGAAAGACTGTAAACAATCATGCAAAGCCTGGGAAAATATACTTGGACTGTCTATGAAACCTTGTGGTAATCGAGTCCATGTGTATTGGACTCCTCTGTATGTGAATGCAAACAAATATTGGCTGTCAGGGTGCAGAGGTACCGAGAAAAAGGCAGAGCAGAGGTCAATAACAGTGAAAAATTTTGCAGTGGGAGGGATCTGCATAAGGATGACAGCTGGATTTGGCACTACGGGGAATTGACTCTCCGCTATCTTGTTAATCCCCCTTAGATCCTGTAACCCCTCCCCCCACTCTTTTTAACAGGGAAGATGGGACTATTGGCAGTGCTGGATGTTCTTACCAGAATGCCCTGTTGTAGCAAGCGCTCTATCACGGGGTACACTCCTAACTCCACCTCTGGTTTCAGAGGGTATTGTGGGATTTTTGGAGCTATCCTACCATCTTTTACTTGCACAACTACTGGAGCTATGTTTGCCATTAATCCAGTGTCTTGTCCATCTTTAGTCCAAAGTGACTCTGGTATTTGGGATGTCATCTCTTCTACTTGGGATGGAGATCTATTTGTCATAACAGTATGTGACATTAATTTTGATGGGGAGTCTAGCATGTCTCGCACTTCCTGAGCGTTATTCTCAGGTATGTCCAAGAATACACCTTCAGGAGTACAATAAATGACGCACCCCATTATACACAATAAATCTCTTCCCAGGAGATTAGTCGGTGCCGATGCAGCCAGCAAAAACGAATGCTTGGTATGTAAAGGCCCTATTGTAATCTCTGCTGGTTTGCTAACAGGATAGTGCTGTACTACTCCCGTTACTCCCATGGCTGGAATTGTCTTACCAGTGGTTCTCATGCCCACTGTCGAATTTATCACTGATTTGGCCGCCCCCGTATCTACAAGGAAATTTAATGATTTACCAGCTACATCAATTGCAATCTCGGGTTCACTTCCAAGACTTGCAATCAATTTTACTGGCTGCAGATTACAGGTGTGACCCAGTGGCGTAAGTTCGTCCTAGACGCCCGGAGGCAATATAAATACAGGTGCCCCCCTATATAGAGGCAAAAAATTTTTTTTATATATATATATATATATATATATATATATATATATACATATACATACACACACACACACACACACACACACACACACACACACACACACACCACACCAATATTGATCCTGCAGGCTATATATATATTTATATATATATATATATATATATATATATATATCCTGCCATTCTTTGCAAGCATAATGGCGTATGCATGAAGAAATTTCCAAAGGACAGCTCTTGCGGTGAGAGCTATTCTTTGCCATGATACAGTAGAACTTCCCGGTGTATGATCCGGAGTCCTATCTGTGCATGCATGGGCTGATGCGCCCCACTGGGGGGTGCTGGGAGGGGTCCAATGGGAAATGTGATAGAGGCCCATCTAAAGATGGTGTTGCCCACCTCATCCAAGCCCTGGGGTCTAGGCTTGGTGGATAAGTAGTAAGCCGCCAAACCTATGAAAACTGCATTTTTGGAGGTTTGGCTGCATTTTTAACCTTGTGCTAATGATACATCCCAGCAGACCAGTGCCAGTTTAGGGTCCACATGGGCCTGGAGCTGAAAGTGAGTCTATTATGTGACCGATACTGCGGGAGGGGAGGCAATCATTTTGCTGGCTGTCGGGATTCCTAGCGGTCAGGATACCGACACCAGAATACCGTCTCACAGGTCTTATTCCCATTCGTGGGTGTCCACAACACCAATAGAGTGGGATGGGAACCACCGAGACCACTGAGTTGCGAGCGCAACAAGCAAGGGCCTTCATTGCGCATGCCCCTTGCCAGCATTCTGACGGACGGGATGCTGCTGTCAGGATGCTGACAGACGGCATCCCGTCTGTCGGTAAAACATATGTATTCCCTGCGGGAGGACAATTAATTATGGGAGGAAGATGGGGAGGGATGGTCGCGGGTGGGCAGAAGGACTTGGCAAATGGGGGGGGGGGGCAGATGGAGTAACAGAGGTCTGGAGGACGGGATGAGGCAGAATGGGGGTCATAGTATATATGACAAAAATGCAGATTCATTAAACGGGCATTGAAACGTTGCACTACTTCAATTGGTGTCAGTGTGCAAATCATTGGAGTGCCGCACCACCTCTATTTTGCTAAACTACTTTGCTGTGAGGGCACCCAATGTATTAGTCTATTATGTGGCTGTGCCAGACCCCTACCTCTATCTATATATACAAACATACATACATACTGGCAGTGCACTTATACAGGGAGAAAGGGAGCATAGATGGATACCTTGTGTAGTGAAAGAAGGCTCTACTCTCCTCCCCAATTACCGGAGGCAGAGCGCAATTAGGAAGTGGAATACAAGGCAAGCGTGGTACCAGCTCTTAAACACCGCCTCGCACGTGTGTCCATCCATCCCGTCCCCCCCTTCCCCACAGCAGCGGGGCAACGGTAGCAGCAGCTCCTCTCCTACCTCCCACAGCAGGCGCGCACCAGCGTACTCTCCTGGGGTTTGCGCTGTGGTGGCGGCTTACAGGAATGAGTCAGTTCAGTGACGTAACTAGAAATTTTTCTCCCCCAAGCCAAAAAATTATTTGCCCCCCCCCTCCATAATTGGCAGTATAGAGTGTGTGGCTTCGTTGGGATGGGCGTGGCTTACCATAAAGGGGCGTGACATTGCAGGAAAAGACTGCGTTATACCCCAGTTTTCCAACCTGCACGCCCAGACGGGAAAGAAAAATAATCCTGATTCATGCCCCTTACATTATTTGTAATTTTTCCTCCTTATAGTAATGCTCAGTATACATTATGCCACATACTGCAGTGGCCCTTAGACATTATGCCACACACAATAATGCACATGACACAATATGCACACACCATAATGCCCACGACACATTATGCCACACACCGTAATGCCCCCGACACATTATGACAGGAATCGCAATGCCCGTTATACATTATGCTACACACTGCAATGCCCCTGATACATTATACCACACACCGTAATGCCTGTGACACATTATGACAGGAATCACAATGCCCATTATACATTATGCTACACACTGCAATGCCCTTGATACATTATAGCACATACAATGTCTTTGACACAGTATAACACACACCACAATGAGCCTGAGACATTATACCACATATCACAATGCCCGCGATATAGTATACCATACACCGTAATGCCCGACACATTATGACACACACCGCAATGTCCGTGATACATTATGCCACACACCGTAATGCCCATTACACATTAAGTTCTACAGTAAGGCTTCTAATTACTTTTAAATTACCTGCTCGGTTTCATGCTCTTGGTTCCATGCACGGTGCCAGGGGTTTTCATGCTCAGGGTGTCATGCTCGTTGCCAGGGGTTTCATGCGTTGGGTGTCATGTTCGTTGCCAGCGGTTTCATGCTCTTGGTTCCATGCACGGTGGCAGGGGTTTTCATGCTCAGGGTGTCATGCTCGTTGCCAGGGGTTTCATGCACTGGGTGTCATGCTCGTTGCCAGCGGTTCCATGCACGGTGCCAGGGGTTTTCATGCTCAGGGTGTCATGCTCGTTGCCAGGGGGTTCATGCACTGGGTGTCATGCTCGTTGCTAGGGGGTAGTGCTTGTTGCTAGGGCCGTGCTCCCAGTGCCACATATGCCCCCAGTGCCAGATATTCCCCCACAGTGTCAGGTATATGCCTCCAGTGCCAGGTACATGCCCCCAGTGCCAAATATACCCCCCCAGTGCCACATATACCCCCTCAGTGCCTGCTCCCCCCAGTGCCAAATATTCCACCACAGTGCCACATATGCCCCCTCAGTGCCTACTCCCCCACAGTGCCAGCTATATGCCCCCAGTGCCAGCTATTCCTCCACAGTGCCAGGCATATGCCCCCAGTGCCAGATATTCCCCCACAGGGCCAGGTATATGCCCCCAGTGCCAGATCTTCCCCCACAGTGCCAGGTATATGCCCCCAGTGCCAAATATATCCCTCTCCCCAGTGCCAGGTATATGCCCCCCGCCCCAGTGCCAGGTATATGCCCCCCAGTGCCAGGTATATGCCCCCCAGTGCCAGGTATATGCCCCCCAGTGCCAGGTCTTCCCCCACAGGGCCAGGTATATGCCCCCCACTGCCAGGTGTATGCCCCCCAGTGCCAGGTCTTCACCCCCAGTGCCAGGTATATGCCCCCCAGTGCCAGGTATATGCCCCCCAGTGCCAGGTATATGCTCCCCAGTGCCAGGTATATGCCCCCCAGTGCCAGGTATATGCCCCCCAGTGCCAGGTCTTCCCCCACAGGGCCAGGTATATGCCCCCCAGTGCCAGGTATATGCCCCCCAGTGCCAGGTCTTCCCCCACAGGGCCAGGTATATGCCCCCCAGTGCCAGGTCTTCCCCCACAGTGCCATGTATATGCCCCCCAGTGCCATGTATATGCCCCCCAGTGCCAGGTATATGCCCCCCAGTGCCAGGAATATGCCCCCCAGTGCCAGGTATATGCCCCCCAGTGCCAGGTCTCCCCCCCCCCTCGTGCCAGGTATATGCCCCCCAGTGCCAGGTATATGCCCCCCAGTGCCAGGTCTTCCCCCACAGTGCCATGTATATGCCCCCCAGTGCCAGGTATATGCCCCCCAGTGCCAGGTCTCCCCCCCCCCCCCCTCGTGCCAGGTATATGCCACCCAGTGCCTGCCCCCCCCCCTTGTGTTGGAGGGACACGGTCGGAGCGCATAGAGCGTCTCTCCTGTGTCCCTCCCTGGCTCTCTCCCCCGGCCGGTCTAATACAGGAAGTGCCGGTTCGTGAGCCAATCAGAGCTCACGAACGGCACTTCCTCTATTAGACCGCCGGGGGAGAGAGCCAGGGAGGGACACAGGAGAGACGCTCTATGCGCTCCGACCGTGTCCCTACAACACAAGGGGGGGGGGGACTGCAGATTGACATGCGGGCGCTCGTCCGCATGTCAATCTGTGTAAAGTCAGCGGGCGCTGCGAGGCGCCCTCTGCAGGTCAGGAGCCCGGCGGCAGCCGACTCCGCTGCCTCCGGGACTTCCGCCCCTGGTGTGACCACACCCCTATTGGGTATGGTGACCTCCCTGAATCGCGCTGGCAGCAACTACTTGTGAAGGGGATAAATGGGAACTATCAGAAACTTGCCAGTCTTTCTTTGGGGGATATCTTTTTGTTTCCCCTGCATGTGGCTCATAACTCCGCCTCTGTGGCCCTTGATCCCAATTTCGTGTGTCATGTCGTTGTCTAGGGGGTTGATATTATTTTTGTGTATTTTTCATTCTACAGTCTCGTGCAAAGTGTCCCTCTCTATGACAAGAATAACAAGTTACCACATTTGACTTACCCACAGGGATCGGAGATTTATACAAAGGTTGCCTTGTGGTCAAAGCCTGTATACTTACGGCCATTAACTTATCACTTTGTGACTCTCTGTGTCTGGTGATATTGCGATCATGATCAACAGCGGCCTCTCTCAAGGTAGCCACCGACAGACCTCGCCAACATGGTTGCGTGGTCTGTACCCTTGTCTTTAATGCTTCTTTTAAACCATCCATTAGCACAGATACTGCTACTTCTCTATGATTTACATTTGTCTTAATGTCTTCTTGCCTGTGAATTTAGCCATTTCCAGTAATGCCCTATGAAAATACTCAGCAGCTGTTTCTGACTCTTTTTGTTTAATGGAGAATATTTTGTTCCATTTAACAACAGCTGGAAAATACTCTTTTAACTCTAAATTTATCCTCTTTACATTATCTTGGTTGTACACATCCGTAAGGGGTACATCTTCATTTAATTTACAGTCGGCTAAAAACCTTTCTGAGTCGATATTGGAAGGTAAACATGCCCTCAGCAATATCTGCCAGTCTATGTTATTGGGCTCTACAGTAATCCCTAGGTCTCTAATGTATTTCTGGCTAGCAACTAGATCTTTTCTAGGATCAGGGAATGCAGACACTATTGCTCTTAATTCCATCCGGGAAAACGGGCAATGCATGGCGATGTTTCAGACAGGAGTGACTCCTGTAGTGTCAGTTTTCCCATTTGGCACTGCTATTACCCTAACGGGATTAAGTCTAATAACATCATTCTGAGTAGATTCTACAGCCTGTGGTGAAATGGTTTCAGCATAGTGTATGGTGCCGTACTTACCCGTTGATACGACCTCACCTGTCCCTCCGCTAGGGGCCTTTGATACTAATCTTGGGGGTTGGGACGTGCCTACTGCTGTTTCTGATATGGTGGCTGCGAGAGAGAGCGCCGATATTATTGTTGACTCGTCCTCTTGATCACACTCCTGGGGAAAGTTTAAAACAGGGTACAACTTGCATGGGTTAATACTTGCATTAGTTATCTTATTCACATTATCCTTAACATTTATACAATTACTAAACGCTTGTTTGTTACACACTAGTGCGTCATTCTCCGCAACCAATTTCTCTCCTGATATATATGGTGGCGGTGGTGCCGTAGCTATCAGTTTCCTGATAGGGTTGGATCCAGCCGCCTGAGCCAATCCTCTCTGTATTTCACCCTCCTGTTGCCATAACTGTAAATAGTCATAATGTTTGATCCGTCTCTTTGCTGATTTAATGAGACATATCCTTCTCCTTAGGTTCTGTAACACATCTGGGCTAAAGCTGCCTACCCGGGGGAACTTCTCCCCGTCATGCACAGTCATTCTTTCCCATTCATCACATAAAACCTCTGTGTGTGAACCATATTTCTCACACATTACATACCTTGCTGACCTGATTGGTCGGGTTACTGAATCAACCCGAACCGAGGTTGATCGCCCCCTACCTGAACAACTGGCCCCCATACTTGTAGGTGTTGCTTTCACTACCTCTGACCTTCAAATCAGGGTCTTCAGCGAACACTTTCAAAACCAAGATGTTCGGGGTAGGCCGACGGTGGCAGTTTACCGAGTACTCCACTCACTCGCCCACGACGACCAATATGCCCACACACTGCCCTAGCGCTGGCGTACTCGACCCAGGGCCCCTGCGACCTGAACCTCTATTTACTGGAACATGTGAGTGTGATCCGCAGAGCACTTAACCCTTTCCAGTAACTGTTGGTTGTTGGATAGTCCCTGAGTGACCAGCGAACCTCCCTTAAAATAAAAAAATTACACAAATCACGTTAGAATGTACAAATAGCGTTTATGACCCCTTTCGTACGCAAATGGTACTGGGTCAGATTACTAACTAATGCACACAATTACGTGCGGTACAATCGTTCAGCACATAAGCAACTAATCTTATGTGCGGAGCGACCAACGGAATCGAAAATTGCGGCTGCGAATTCCTTCAGCCTGAGCTTTAATGGCCTATATGGGTTCCGCACCAACCCTTCCTGGTGTTGTGCTACTTTTCTCTATAGCGGACTTCCTAGTCTGCTGTACCTAGACCTCCCGGTCTGTTTGGACCTCCCGGTCTGTGCTACAGTAGACCTGGTCTGCTATACTCTAATGCTCAATTCAATGTTTAACAAGGGATGCCTCCCAAGCCACCATGCATGTCACTTACATGTATGTACCTCACGAGAACTCGACTTCTTGTGGTTCAACCCAAAAATTGTAGAAACTTATATATACAAACACTCACCACATGTACACTTTAATTTTATTTCTATTTCTGCACAGAAATTCCTTTCATTCAGTAACAGTTCTAGACCAGATGAGCCGCAAATTGGAGAAGGATCTATTAGCTTAAATTTTTGGACACTAAAATTGACTTGCGCTATTTATCGCGTTGCCTCCTTTTCGCCTGTTAAAAATAATACTATCGTGTGATTTGAATTATGTGGGCGTACCCAGACGCTCTGTTGCGTAATACACGCTACGTGCGTCGGCCTTTGTGTTGCGTACACTAGTCTCACCCTTTTGTTAGAAACACGTGTATGCCAGCTAGATATGTCCACAGAAATACAATTAACACGTTTATCAATGTAGATGATCTTTGATTGTAATCATCTACCGAGCACCACACAGGTCTCTCCTTGTATCTCAGGCAAAGCTGTGTGCGTGCTTTACAAATTACCCCTTAATGTATTACTTTTACTCTTTAACTACTAATAGCAACAAATCTTTCTTAGCACGTTATCAATTGTGAAAAGGCAACCAGGAGATTGAGATGTGAAAATACACAAATGAAAAGAAATGCAGATATATATATATGCGTGCGTGCGTACGCCTGACAGAACAGAGGAAAAAAAAGTTTTAAAAGACTCTAGCGTATTGTTCTTACCTCCGGTTCCGGATTCCTTCAGCACCCTTTACTAAGCGAAGCAGACGCTTATCCGGTCAGCACTACGAGGAATATTACCTCCCGCCCTTTGCTGATGGATAATGTCTGCTGAAATTACCTAGTGCAGATATGTGAAGGACGGACAAGCCGCCAATTGATAAAGCCTAATATTTATCTTACTTAAAACCTAAAGAACACAGTACGCAAGTAGCGTATGAATTACCGTATGAGTACGCACGTAGCGTAACAGACGTTTAGCCGTGATCGAGATGCACGAGCGGCATGTTCCGCTCACGGCTAAGAGCGTACAGGCAAGCACGCTATTGGCTGCCAACTAACGTAATGATGCGCTATCAGCGTAGCGGACGCTCGGGACCACGAGGAGATCACAAGCGGCGCTGACGCTCACAGTGTTAAACCTTTATAGCTATACCATAAACAATGTACTTATAATGTAAACCCTTGTGCGGTGATAAGGTGTAAATGCAACACAGTGTAACCTTGTTAGTCTAGAAGCTGTATGAGCATCTATGACGCTCTGAGAATGCTTAGAAATATAATGAATACACAGATACTGGTCTCAGGTTCTAACACCTTAAATGAACGTTCTATTTCAAAAGAATATACAATACAAGTTATACACTACCAAAATAACACAGATCACCTAACCGAATAACTACACATAAAATACAATAGCAGTACAATTACATTTAAGAGAAAAGAGAGAGAAAGAGGAGAGAAGAGAGAGAGAGAGAGAGAGAATGGCTCACAATAACAATAAAGACAATATGGTTACGGAGAAACTTACGCACAAAGGGAACAATCGCATGCGCCTTTCTGGATATCCAGCTCCCGATTATCAGTGATGAGAACCGTTGAAGAGAGTAGAATGGGAGCTGGATCAGATCGGCTTGTCTATAGATACACTACACACAACACAGTACAATGGTCCCTACAATCTCATTGTTCATTGGACACAGGAATTTGTCTCTGTATTATAACAAAAGGTCATAGGTTGGTTCATAGAGGTGGGCTGTGACTATTTCCAACTGCTCAGGTGGGTGCGAAACTGGGTTTCCCGCCGCATGGATAATAAAGTGCAAATAATAGTAAATGTCCATAAACTTCTTATGTAATAACTATTCGCACGAGCGATTAATCCGCTTCAAACCACCACCGGAATATTGCTAATTAAATACTCTTCCGATGGATACTAAACACCACTGTGTAACCCCTGTCTGACCCTTCGTATCAAACCAAGAGGGATCTCCTTGTCTATGAACATGCTACATTAACTAAACTTTCAGATTCTATCAAAGGGATCATAATCTACAATATACATTATATGGTTAAAATATGTAACGATTGAGTCGCACGCTAGACGCGCACAAACTCTACCGTAAATGCGCATACTGTGCGCCTGCGGGTGCACGCAACAGCGAGTATGCGCACGCACGGGAGAGCGCATGCACGCGCAGCGGGGACACGCATGAGGTGCAAATATGGCAACGTGTGGAGTGATATTTTTCTGACTTTGACAGTTGTACTGTAAAATTTCAATAAAACAGATTTATAAAAAAAAAAAAAAATAGTGATGAGCGGGTTCGGTTACTCGGAATCCGACCCGCCCGAACTCCACCTTTTTTTTACACGGGGCCGAGCGACTCGGATCC
Organism: Pseudophryne corroboree; assembly: GCF_028390025.1. Classification (NCBI taxonomy): domain Eukaryota; kingdom Metazoa; phylum Chordata; class Amphibia; order Anura; family Myobatrachidae; genus Pseudophryne; species Pseudophryne corroboree. The sequence continues at coordinate 487,922,760 of NC_086450.1, forward strand.
TCTCGCCTTGCTCGGTTAACCCGAGCGCGCCCGAACATCATCATCCCGCTATCGGATTCTCGCGAGACTCGGATTCTATATAAGGAGCCGTGCGTCGCCGCCATTTTCACACGTGCATTGAGATTGATAGGGAGAGGACGTGGCTGGCGTCCTCTCCGTAATAGAAAAGACTAAGTGACATTGTTATAATTGTGGGGAGGATTGGGGACGGGGAGCAGCTGTTAGGGAGTACAGTGCAGGGTTTTGATTATACCACCAGTGATTTTAATCCTTTGTTTCTCTGCCTGAAAAAAAATGCTCCACCATATCTGTGGCTGTGCTCACTCAGTGTGCTGCACTGCTGCATGATATATCTGTGCTGACTCTGAGTGCACTGCTCTGCTCACACTGCCTAATTGTGGGGACTGGGGAGCAGTTATAGCAGGAGTACAGTGCACAGTTTTGCTGACGGTGACCACCAGTCCAGTATACGTTTGTCTGCCTGAAAAACACTGTGGTGTTTTTTTTTTCTTTCTTCATGCTAGTTTGTTTAGCAGTCTGCTGACAGTGTCCACCAGGTCCGTTATACAGTATATTATATATATAAGCACTAAGCAGCAGTACGGTAGGCCACGGCTGTACCCACCTCTGTGTCGTCAGTGCACTCGTCATCCATAAGTATAAGTAATACTATACTATCCATCCATCTACATTGTATACCTGTGGTGGTTTTTTTTTCTTTCTTCATACTAGTTTAGCAGTTTGCTGACAATGTCCACCAGGTCCGTTATACAGTATATTATATATATAAGCACTAAGCAGCAGTATGGTAGGCCACGGCTGTACATACCTCTGTGTCATCACTCGTCGTCCATAAGTATAAGTAATACTATACTATCCATACATCTACATTGTATACCTGTGGTGGCTTTTAGTTGTGCGCAAAATATGGAGAACAAAAATGTGGAGGTTAAAAAAACAGGGAAAGATCAAGATCCACTTCCACCTCGTGCTGAAGCTGCTGCCACTAGTCATGGCCGAGACGATGAAATGCCATCAACGTCGTCTGCCAAGGCCGATGCCCAATGTCATAGTAGAGAGCATGTAAAATCCAAAACACCAAATGATCAGTAAAAAAATGACCCAAAAATCAAAATTAAAAGCATCTGAGGAGAAGCGTAAACTTGCCAATATGCCATTTACGACACGGAGTGGCAAGGAACGGCTGAGGCCCTGGCCTATGTTCATGGCTAGTGGTTCAGCTTCACATGAGGATGGAAGTTCTCATCCTCTTGCAAGAAAAAAAGAAAAGACTTGCGGCAAAAGCACAGCAAAAAACTGTGCGTTCTTCGAAATCCCAAATCCCAAAGGAGAGTCCAATTGTGTCGGTTGCGATGCCTGACCTTCCCAACACTGGACGGGAAGAGCTTGCGCCTTCCACCATTTGCACGCCCCCTGCAAGTGTTGAAAGGAGCACCCGCAGTCCAGTTCCTGATAGTGAAATTGAAGATGTCAGTGTTGAAGTACACCAGGATGAGGATATGGGTGTTGCTGGCGCTGGGGAGGAAATTGACAAGGAGGATTCTGATGGTGAGGTGGTTTGTTTAAGTCAGGCACCCGGGGAGACACCTGTTGTCCGTGGGAGGAAATATGGCCATTGACATGCCTGGTGAAAATACCAAAAAAATCAGCTCTTCAGTGTGGAAGTATTTCAACAGAAATGCGGACAACAGGTGTCAAGCCGTGTGTTGCCTTTGTCAAGCTGTAATAAGTAGGGGTAAGGACGTTAACCACCTCGGAACATCCTCCCTTATACGTCACCTGCAGCGCATTCATAATAAGTCAGGGACAAGTTCAAAAACTTTGGGAGACAGCGGAAGCAGTCCACTGACAAGTAAATCCCTTCCTCTTGTAACCAAGCTCGCGCAAACCACACCACCAACTCCCTCAGTGTCAATTTCCTCCTTACCCAGGAAAGCCAATAGTCCTGCAGGCCATGTCACTGGCAAGTCTGCCGAGTCCTCTCCTGTCTGGGATTCCTCCGATGCATCCTTGAGTGTAATTTCTACTGCTACTGACGCTGCTGTTGTTGCTGCTGGGAGTCGATCATCATCCCAGAGGGGAAGTCGGAAGACCACTTGTACTACTTCCAGTAAGCAATTGACTGTCCAACAGTCCTTTGCGAGGAAGATGAAATATCACAGCAGTCATCCTGCTGCAAAGCGGATAACTGAGGCCTTGACAACTATGTTGGTGTTAGACGTGCGTCCGGTATCCGCCGTTAGTTCCTAGGGAACTATACAATTTCTTGAGGTAGTGTGCCCCCGTTACCAAAACCATCTAGGTTCCACTTCTCTAGGCAGGTGATACCGAGAATGTACACGGACATCAGAAAAAGACTCACCAGTGTCCTAAAAAATGCAGTTGTACCCAATGTCCACTTAACCACGGACATGTGGACAAGTGGAGCAGGGCAGACTCAGGACTACATGACTGTGACAGCCCACTGGGTAGATGTATTGCCTCCCGCTGCAAGAACAGCAGCGGCGGCACCAGTAACAGCATCTCGCAAACGCCAACTCATTCCTAGGCAGGCTACGCTTTGTATCACCGCTTTCCAGAATACGCACACAGCTGAAAACCTCTTACGGCAACTGAGGAAGATCATCGCAGAATGGCTTACCCCAATTGGACTCTCCTGGGGATTTGTGACATCGGACAACGCCAGCAATATTGTGCGTGCATTACATCTGGGCAAATTCCAGCACGTCCCATGTTTTGCACATACCTTGAATTTGGTGGTGCAGAATTATTTAAAAAATGACAGGGGCGTGCAAGAGATGCTGTCGGTGGCCAGAAGAATTGCGGGCCACTTTCGGCGTGCAGGCACCGCGTACAGAAGACTGGAGCACCACCAAAAAAACCTGAACCTGCCCTGCCATCATCTGAAGCAAGAGGTGGTAACGAGGTGGAATTCAACCCTCAATATGCTTCAGAGGATGGAGGAGCAGCAAAAGGCCATTCAAGCCTATACATCTGCCCACGATATAGGCAAAGGAGGTGGAATGCACCTGTCTCAAGCACAGTGGAGAATGATTTCAACGTTGTGCAAGGTTCTGCTGCCCTTTGAACTTGCCACACATGAAGTCAGTTCAGACACTGCCAGCCTGAGTCTGGTCATTCCCCTCATCAGGCTTTTGCAGAAGAAGCTGGAGGCATTGAAGGAGGAGCTAAAACAGAGCGATTCCGCTAGGCATGTGGGACTTGTGGATGGAGCCCTTCATTCGCTTAACCAGGATTCACGTGTGGTCAATCTGTTGAAATCAGAGCACTACATTTTGGCCACCGTGCTCGATCCTAGATTTAAAACCTATGTTGGATCTCTCTTTCCGGCAGACACAAGTCTGCAGGGGTTCAAAGAACTGCTGGTGAGAAAATTGTCAAGTCAAGCGGAACGCGACCTGTCAACATCTCCTCCTTCACATTCTCCCGCAACTGGGGGTGCGAGGAAAAGGCTACGAATTCCGAGCCCACCCGCTTGCGGTGATGCAGGGCAGTCTGGAGCGACTGCTGATGCTGACATCTGGTCCGGACTGAAGGACCTGCCAACGATTACTGACATGTCGTCTACTGTCACGGCACATGATTCTCTCTCCATTGAAAGAATGGTGGAGGATTATATGAGTGACCGCATCCAAGTAGGCACGTCAGACAGTCCGTACGTATACTGGCAGGGAAAAGAGGAAATTTGGAGGCCCTTGCACAAACTGGCTTTATTCTACCTAAGTTGCCCTCCTCCAGTGTGTACTCCGAAAGAGTGTTTAGTGCCGCCGCTCACCTTGTCAGCAATCGGCGTACGAGGTTACTTCCAGAAAATGTGGGAGAAGATGATGTTCATTAAAATGAATTATAATCAATTCCTCCATGGAGACATTCACCAGCAGCAATTGCCTCCAGAAAGTACACAGGGATCTGAGATGGTGGATTCCAGTGGGGACGAATTAGTAATCTGTGAGGAGGGGGATGTACACAGTGAAAGGGGTGATGAATCGGACGATGATGATGAGGTGGACATCTTGCCTCTGTAGAGCCAGTTTGTGCAAGGAGAGATTGATTGCTTCTTTTTTGGTGGGGGCCCAAACCAACCAGTCATTTCAGTCACAGTCGTGTGGCAGACCCTGTCGCTGAAATGATGGGTTGGTTAAAGTATGCATGTCCTGTTTATACAACATAAGGGTGGGTGGGAGGGCCCAAGGACAATTCCAGCTTGCACCTCTTTTTTCTTTCATTTTTCTTTGCGTCATGTGCTGTTTGGGGAGTATTTTTTGGAAGGGCCATCCTGCGTGACACTGCAGTGCCACTCCTAGATGGGCCAGGTGTTTGTGTCGGCCACTAGGGTCGCTTAGCTTACTCACACAGCTACCTCATTGCGCCTCTTTTTTTTTTTGGCGTCATGTGCTGTTTGGGTGTATTTTTTGAAAGGGCCATCCTGCCTGACACTGCAGTGCCACTCCTAGATGGGCCAGGTGTTTGTGTCGGCCACTAGGGTCGCTTAGCTTACTCACACAGCTACCTCATTGCGCCTCTTTTTTTTTTGCGTCATGTGCTGTTTGGGGAGTATTTTTTGGAAGGGCCATCCTGCCTGACACTGCAGTGCCACTCCTAGATGGGCCAGGTGTTTGTGTCGGCCACTAGGGTCGCTTAGCTTACTTACACAGCTACCTCATTGCGCCTCTTTTTTTTCTTCTTTGCGTCATGTGCTGTTTGGGGAGTATTTTTTGGAAGGGCCATCCTGCCTGACACTGCAGTGCCACTCCTAGATGGGCCAGGTGTTTGTGTCGGCCACTAGGGTCGCTTAGCTTACTCACACAGCTACCTCATTGCGCCTCTTTTTTTTTTTTTGCGTCATGTGCTGTTTGGGTGTATTTTTTGGAAGGGCCATCCTGCCTGACACTGCAGTGCCACTCCTAGATGGGCCAGGTGTTTGTGTCGGCCACTAGGGTCGCTTAGCTTACTCACACAGCTACCTCATTGCGCCTCTTTTTTTTTTGCGTCATGTGCTGTTTGGGTGTATTTTTTGAAAGGGCCATCCTGCCTGACACTGCAGTGCCACTCCTAGATGGGCCAGGTGTTTGTGTCGGCCACTAGGGTCGCTTAGCTTACTCACACAGCTACCTCATTGCGCCTCTTTTTTTTTTGCGTCATGTGCGGTTTGGTGAGTATTTTTTGGAAGGGCCATCCTGCCTGACACTGCAGTGCCACTCCTAGATGGGCCAGGTGTTTGTGTCGGCCACTAGGGTCGCTTAGCTTACTCACACAGCAACCTCATTGCGCCTCTTTTTTTCTTTGCATCATGTGCTGTTTGGGGAGTATTTTTTGGAAGGGCCATCCTGCCTGACACTGCAGTGCCACTCCTAGATGGGCCAGGTGTTTGTGTCGGCCATTAGGGTCGCTTAGCTTACTTACACAGCTACCTCATTGCGCCTCTTTTTTTTCTTCTTTGCGTCATGTGCTGTTTGGGGAGTATTTTTTGGAAGGGCCATCCTGCCTGACACTGCAGTGCCACTCCTAGATGGGCCAGGTGTTTGTGTCGGCCACTAGGGTCGCTTAGCTTACTCACACAGCTACCTCATTGCGCCTCTTTTTTTTTTGCGTCATGTGCTGTTTGGGTGTATTTTTTGGAAGGGCCATCCTGCCTGACACTGCAGTTCCACTCCTAGATGGGCCAGGTGTTTGTGTCGGCCACTAGGGTCGCTTAGCTTACTCACACAGCTACCTCATTGCGCCTCTTTTTTTCTTTGCGTCATGTTCTGTTTGGGGAGTATTTTTTGGAAGGGCCATCCTGCCTGACACTGCAGTGCCACTCCTAGATGGACCAGGTGATTGTGTCGGCCATTAGGGTCGCTTAGCTTACTTACACAGCTACCTCATTGCGCCTCTTTTTTTTCTTCTTTGCGTCATGTGCTGTTTGGGGAGTATTTTTTGGAAGGGCCATCCTGCCTGACACTGCAGTGCCACTCCTAGATGGGCCAGGTGTTTGTGTCGGCCACTAGGGTCACTTAGCTTACTCACACAGCTACCTCATTGCGCCTCTTTTTTTTCTTCTTTGCGTCATGTGCTGTTTGGGGTGTTTTTTTTGGAAGGGCCATCCTGCGTGACACTGCAGTGACACTCAAAGATGGGCAAGGTGTTTGTGTCGGCCACTAGGGTCGCTTAGCTTACTCACACAGCTACCTCATTGCGTCTCTTTTTTTCTTTGCGTCATGTGCTGTTTGGGGAGTATTTTTTGGAAGGGCCATCCTGCCTGACACTGCAGTGCCACTCCTAGATGGGCCAGGTGTTTGTGTCGGCCATTAGGGTCGCTTAGCTTACTCACACAGCTACCTCATTGCGCCTCTTTTTTTTCTTCTTTGCGTCATGTGCTTTTTGGGGAGTATTTTTTGGAAGGGCCATCCTGCCTGACACTGCAGTGCCACTCCTAGATGGGCCAGGTGTTTTTTTGTCGGCCACTAGGGTCGCTTAGCTTACTCACACAACTACCTCATTGCGCCTCTTTTTTTCTTTGCGTCATGTGCTGTTTGGGGAGTATTATTTGGAAGGGCCATCCTGCCTGACACTGCAGTTCCACTCCTAGATGGGCCAGGTGTTTGTGACGGCAACTAGGGTCGCTTAGCTTACTCACACAGCTACCTCATTGCGCCTCTTTTTTTCTTTGCGTCATGTGCTGTTTGGGAAGTATTTTTTGGAAGGGCCATCCTGCCTGACACTGCAGTGCCACTCCTAGATGGACCAGGTGTTTGTGTCGGCCACTAGGGTCGCTTAGCTTACTCACACAGCTACCTCATTGCGCCTCTCTTTTTCTTTGTGTCATGTGCTGTTTGGGGAGTATTTTTTGGAAGGGCCATCCTGCCTGACACTGCAGTGCCACTCCTAGATGGCCAGGTGTTTGTGTCGGCCAGTAGGGTCGCTTAGCTTACTCACACAGCTACCTCATTGCGCCTCTTTTTTTCTTTGCATCATGTGCTGTTTGGGGAGTATTTTTTGGAAGGGCCATCCTGCCTGACACTGCAGTTCCACTCCTAGATGGACCAGGTGTTTGTGTCGGCCACTAGGGTCGCTTAGCTTACTCACACAGCTACCTCATTGCGCCTCTTTTTTTCTTTGCGTCATGTGCTGTTTGGGGAGTATTTTTTGGAAGGGCCATCCTGCCTGACACTGCAGTGCCACTCCTAGATGGACAAGGTGTTTGTGTTGGCCACTAGGGTCGCTTAGCTTACTCACACAGCTACCTCATTGCGCCTCTCTTTTTCTTTGTGTCATGTGCTGTTTGGGGAGTATTTTTTGGAAGGGCCATCCTGCCTGACACTGCAGTGCCACTCATAGATGGCCAGGTGTTTGTGTCGGCCACTAGGGTCGCTTAGCTTACTCACACAGCTACCTCATTGCGCCTCTTTTTTTCTTTGCATCATGTGTTGTTTGGGGAGTATTTTTTGGAAGGGCCATCCTGCCTGACACTGCAGTGCCACACCTAGATGGGCCAGGTGTTTGTGTCGGCCATTAGGGTCGCTTAGCTTACTTACACAGCTACCTCATTGCGCCTCTTTTTTTTCTTCTTTGCGTCATGTGCTGTTTGGGGAGTATTTTTTGGAAGGGCCATCCTGCCTGACACTGCAGTGCCACTCCTAGATGGGCCAGGTGTTTGTGTCGGCCACTAGGGTCGCTTAGCTTACTCACACAGCTACCTCATTGCGCCTCTTTTTTTTTTTTTTTGCGTCAGGTGCTGTTTGGGTGTATTTTTTGGAAGGGCCATCCTGCCTGACACTGCAGTGCCACTCCTAGATGGGCCAGGTGTTTGTGTCGGCCACTAGGGTCGCTTAGCTTACTCACACAGCTACCTCATTGCGCCTCTTTTTTTTTTTTTTGCGTCATGTGCTGTTTGGGTGTATTTTTTGAAAGGGCCATCCTGCCTGACACTGCAGTGCCACTCCTAGATGGGCCAGGTGTTTGTGTCGGCCACTAGGGTCGCTTAGCTTACTCACACAGCTACCTCATTGCGCCTCTTTTTTTTTTGCGTCATGTGCTGTTTGGTGAGTATTTTTTGGAAGGGCCATCCTGCCTGACACTGCAGTGCCACTCCTAGATGGGCCAGGTGTTTGTGTCGGCCACTAGGGTCGCTTAGCTTACTCACACAGCAACCTCATTGCGCCTCTTTTTTTCTTTGCGTCATGTGCTGTTTGGGGAGTATTTTTTGGAAGGGCCATCCTGCCTGACACTGCAGTGCCACTCCTAGATGGGCCAGGTGTTTGTGTCGGCCATTAGGGTCGCTTAGCTTACTTACACAGCTACCTCATTGCGCCTCTTTTTTTTCTTCTTTGCGTCATGTGCTGTTTGGGGAGTATTTTTTGGAAGGGCCATCCTGCCGGACACTGCAGTGCCACTCCTAGATGGGCCAGGTGTTTGTGTCGGCCACTAGGGTCGCTTAGCTTACTCACACAGCTACCTCATTGCGCCTCTTTTTTTTTTGCGTCATGTGCTGTTTGGGTGTATTTTTTGGAAGGGCCATCCTGCCTGACACTGCAGTGCCACTCCTAGATGGGCCAGGTGTTTGTGTCGGCCACTAGGGTCGCTTAGCTTACTCACACAGCTACCTCATTGCGCCTCTTTTTTTCTTTGCGTCATGTTCTGTTTGGGGAGTATTTTTTGGAAGGGCCATCCTGCCTGACACTGCAGTGCCACTCCTAGATGGACCAGGTGATTGTGTCGGCCATTAGGGTCGCTTAGCTTACTTACACAGCTACCTCATTGCGCCTCTTTTTTTTCTTCTTTGCGTCATGTGCTGTTTGGGGAGTATTTTTTGGAAGGGCCATCCTGCCTGACACTGCAGTGCCACTCCTAGATGGGCCAGGTGTTTGTGTCGGCCACTAGGGTCACTTAGCTTACTCACACAGCTACCTCATTGCGCCTCTTTTTTTTCTTCTTTGCGTCATGTGCTGTTTGGGGTGTTTTTTTTGGAAGGGCCATCCTGCGTGACACTGCAGTGACACTCAAAGATGGGCAAGGTGTTTGTGTCGGCCACTAGGGTCGCTTAGCTTACTCACACAGCTACCTCATTGCGTCTCTTTTTTTCTTTGCGTCATGTGCTGTTTGGGGAGTATTTTTTGGAAGGGCCATCCTGCCTGACACTGCAGTGCCACTCCTAGATGGGCCAGGTGTTTGTGTCGGCCATTAGGGTCGCTTAGCTTACTCACACAGCTACCTCATTGCGCCTCTTTTTTTCTTTGCGTCATGTGCTGTTTGGGGAGTATTTTTTGGAAGGGCCATCCTGCCTGACACTGCAGTGCCACTCCTAGATGGACCAGGTGTTTGTGACGGCAACTAGGGTCGCTTAGCTTACTCACACAGCTACCTCATTGCGCCTCTTTTTTTCTTTGCGTCATGTGCTGTTTGGGGAGTATTTTTTGGAAGGGCCATCCTGCCTGACACTGCAGTGCCACTCCTAGATGGACCAGGTGTTTGTGTCGGCCACTAGGGTCGCTTAGCTTACTCACACAGCTACCTCATTGCGCCTCTCTTTTTCTTTGTGTCATGTGCTGTTTGGGGAGTATTTTTTGGAAGGGCCATCCTGCCTGACACTGCAGTGCCACTCCTAGATGGCCAGGTGTTTGTGTCGGCCAGTAGGGTCGCTTAGCTTACTCACACAGCTACCTCATTGCGCCTATTTTTTTCTTTGCATCATGTGCTGTTTGGGGAGTATTTTTTGGAAGGGCCATCCTGCCTGACACTGCAGTTCCACTCCTAGATGGACCAGGTGTTTGTGTCGGCCACTAGGGTCGCTTAGCTTACTCACACAGCTACCTCATTGCGCCTCTTTTTTTCTTTGCGTCATGTGCTGTTTGGGGAGTATTTTTTGGAAGGGCCATCCTGCCTGACACTGCAGTGCCACTCCTAGATGGACAAGGTGTTTGTGTCGGCCACTAGGGTCGCTTAGCTTACTCACACAGCTACCTCATTGCGCCTCTCTTTTTCTTTGTGTCATGTGCTGTTTGGGGAGTATTTTTTGGAAGGGCCATCCTGCCTGACACTGCAGTGCCACTCCTAGATGGCCAGGTGTTTGTGTCGGCCACTAGGGTCGCTTAGCTTACTCACACAGCTACCTCATTGCGCCTCTTTTTTTCTTTGCATCATGTGTTGTTTGGGGAGTATTTTTTGGAAGGGCCATCCTGCCTGACACTGCAGTGCCACACCTAGATGGGCCAGGTGTTTGTGTCGGCCATTAGGGTCGCTTAGCTTACTTACACAGCTACCTCATTGCGCCTCTTTTTTTTCTTCTTTGCGTCATGTGCTGTTTGGGGAGTATTTTTTGGAAGGGCCATCCTGCCTGACACTGCAGTGCCACTCCTAGATGGGCCAGGTGTTTGTGTCGGCCACTAGGGTCACTTAGCTTACTCACACAGCTACCTCATTGCGCCTCTTTTTTTTCTTCTTTGCGTCATGTGCTGTTTGGGGAGTTTTTTTTGGAAGGGCCATCCTGCGTGACACTGCAGTGACACTCAAAGATGGGCAAGGTGTTTGTGTCGGCCACTAGGGTCGCTTAGCTTACTCACACAGCTACCTCATTGCGCCTCTTTTTTTCTTTGCGTCATGTGCTGTTTGGGGAGTATTTTTTGGAAGGGCCATCCTGCCTGACACTGCAGTGCCACTCCTAGATGGGCCAGGTGTTTTTTTGTCAGCCACTAGGGTCGCTTAGCTTACTCACACAGCTACCCCATTGCGCCTCTTTTTTTCTTTGCGTCATGTGCTGTTTGGGGGAGTATTTTTTTGGAAGGGCCATCCTGCCTGACACTGCAGTTCCACTCCTAGATGGGCCAGGTGTTTGTGTCGGCCACTAGGGTCGCTTAGCTTACTCACACAGCTACCTCATTGCGCCTCTTTTTTTCTTTGCATCATGTGTTGTTTGGGGAGTATTTTTTGGAAGGGCCATCCTGCCTGACACTGCAGTGCCACACCTAGATGGGCCAGGTGTTTGTGTCGGCCATTAGGGTCGCTTAGCTTACTTACACAGCTACCTCATTGCGCCTCTTTTTTTTCTTCTTTGCGTCATGTGCTGTTTGGGGAGCATTTTTTGGAAGGGCCATCCTGCCTGACACTGCAGTGCCACTCCTAGATGGGCCAGGTGTTTGTGTCGGCCACTAGGGTCGCTTAGCTTACTTACACAGCTACCTCATTGCGCCTCTTTTTTTTCTTCTTTGCATCATGTGCTGTTTGGGGAGTATTTTTTGGAAGGGCCATCCTGCCTGACACTGCAGTGCCACTCCTAGATGGGCCAGGTGTTTGTGTCGGCCACTAGGGTCGCTTAGCTTACTCACACAGCTACCTCATTGCGCCTCTTTTTTTTTTGCGTCATGTGCTGTTTGGGTGTATTTTTTGGAAGGGCCATCCTGCCTGACACTGCAGTGCCACTCCTAGATGGGCCAGGTGTTTGTGTCGGCCACTAGGGTCGCTTAGCTTACTCACACAGCTACCTCATTGCGCCTCTTTTTTTTTGCGTCATGTGCTGTTTGGGTGTATTTTTTGAAAGGGCCATCCTGCCTGACACTGCAGTGCCACTCCTAGATGGGCCAGGTGTTTGTGTCGGCCACTAGGGTCGCTTAGCTTACTCACACAGCTACCTCATTGCGCCTCTTTTTTTTTCCGTCATGTGCTGTTTGGTGAGTATTTTTTGGAAGGGCCATCCTGCCTGACACTGCAGTGCCACTCCTAGATGGGCCAGGTGTTTGTGTCGGCCACTAGGGTCGCTTAGCTTACTCACACAGCAACCTCATTGCGCCTCTTTTTTTCTTTGCGTCATGTGCTGTTTGGGGAGTATTTTTTGGAAGGGCCATCCTGCCTGACACTGCAGTGCCACTCCTAGATGGGCCAGGTGTTTGTGTCGGCCATTAGGGTCGCTTAGCTTACTTACACAGTTACCTCATTGCGCCTCTTTTTTTTCTTCTTTGCGTCATGTGCTGTTTGGGGAGTATTTTTTGGAAGGGCCATCCTGCCTGACACTGCAGTGCCACTCCTAGATGGGCCAGGTGTTTGTGTCGGCCACTAGGGTCGCTTAGCTTACTCACACAGCTACCTCATTGCGCCTCTTTTTTTTTTGCGTCATGTGCTGTTTGGGTGTATTTTTTGGAAGGGCCATCCTGCCTGACACTGCAGTGCCACTCCTAGATGGGCCAGGTGTTTGTGTCGGCCACTAGGGTCGCTTAGCTTACTCACACAGCTACCTCATTGCGCCTCTTTTTTTCTTTGCATCATGTGTTGTTTGGGGAGTATTTTTTGGAAGGGCCATCCTGCCTGACACTGCAGTGCCACACCTAGATGGGCCAGGTGTTTGTGTCGGCCATTAGGGTCGCTTAGCTTACTTACACAGCTACCTCATTGCGCCTCTTTTTTTTCTTCTTTGCGTCATGTGCTGTTTGGGGAGTATTTTTTGGAAGGGCCATCCTGCCTGACACTGCAGTGCCACTCCTAGATGGGCCAGGTGTTTGTGTCGGCCACTAGGGTCGCTTAGCTTACTTACACAGCTACCTCATTGCGCCTCTTTTTTTTCTTCTTTGCGTCATGTGCTGTTTGGGGAGTATTTTTTGGAAGGGCCATCCTGCCTGACACTGCAGTGCCACTCCTAGATGGGCCAGGTGTTTGTGTCGGCCACTAGGGTCGCTTAGCTTACTCACACAGCTACCTCATTGCGCCTCTTTTTTTCTTTGCGTCATGTTCTGTTTGGGGAGTATTTTTTGGAAGGGCCATCCTGCCTGACACTGCAGTGCCACTCCTAGATGGACCAGGTGATTGTGTCGGCCACTAGGGTCGCTTAGCTTACTCACACAGCTACCTCATTGCGCCTCTTTTTTTTTGCGTCATGTGCTGTTTGGGTGTATTTTTTGAAAGGGCCATCCTGCCTGACACTGCAGTGCCACTCCTAGATGGGCCAGGTGTTTGTGTCGGCCACTAGGGTAGCTTAGCTTACTCACACAGCTACCTCATTGCGCCTCTTTTTTTTCTTCTTTGCGTCATGTGCTGTTTGGGGAGTATTTTTTGGAAGGGCCATCCTGCCTGACACTGCAGTGCCACTCCTAGATGGGCCAGGTGTTTGTGTCGGCCACTAGGGTCGCTTAGCTTACTCACACAGCTACCTCATTGCGCCTCTTTTTTTCTTTGCGTCATGTGCTGTTTGGGGAGTATTTTTTGGAAGGGCCATCCTGCCTGACACTGCAGTGCCACTCCTAGATGGGCCAGGTGTTTTTTTGTGGGTCGCTTAGCTTACTCACACAGCTACCTCATTGCGCCTCTTTTTTTCTTTGCGTCATGTGTTGTTTGGGGAGTATTTTTTGGAAGGGCCATCCTGCCTGACACTGCAGTGCCACACCTAGATGGGCCAGGTGTTTGTGTCGGCCATTAGGGTCGCTTAGCTTACTTACACAGCTACCTCATTGCGCCTCTTTTTTTCTTTGCGTCATGTGTTGTTTGGGGAGTATTTTTTGGAAGGGCCATCCTGCCTGACACTGCAGTGCCACACCTAGATGGGCCAGGTGTTTGTGTCGGCCATTAGGGTCGCTTAGCTTACTCACACAGCTACCTCATTGCGCCTCTTTTTTTCTTTGCGTCATGTGCTGTTTGGGGAGTATTTTTTTGGAAGGGCCATCCTGCCTGACACTGCAGTTCCACTCCTAGATGGGCCAGGTGTTTGTGTCGGCCACTAGGGTCGCTTAGCTTACTCACACAGCTACCTCATTGCGCCTCTTTTTTTCTTTGCATCATGTGTTGTTTGGGGAGTATTTTTTGGAAGGGCCATCCTGCCTGACACTGCAGTGCCACACCTAGATGGGCCAGGTGTTTGTGTCGGCCATTAGGGTCGCTTAGCTTACTTACACAGCTACCTCATTGCGCCTCTTTTTTTTCTTCTTTGCGTCATGTGCTGTTTGGGGAGTATTTTTTGGAAGGGCCATCCTGCCTGACACTGCAGTGCCACTCCTAGATGGGCCAGGTGTTTGTGTCGGCCACTAGGGTCGCTTAGCTTACTTACACAGCTACCTCATTGCGCCTCTTTTTTTTCTTCTTTGCGTCATGTGCTGTTTGGGGAGTATTTTTTGGAAGGGCCATCCTGCCTGACACTGCAGTGCCACTCCTAGATGGGCCAGGTGTTTGTGTCGGCCACTAGGGTCGCTTAGCTTACTCACACAGCTACCTCATTGCGCCTCTTTTTTTCTTTGCGTCATGTTCTGTTTGGGGAGTATTTTTTGGAAGGGCCATCCTGCCTGACACTGCAGTGCCACTCCTAGATGGACCAGGTGATTGTGTCGGCCACTAGGGTCGCTTAGCTTACTCACACAGCTACCTCATTGCGCCTCTTTTTTTTTGCGTCATGTGCTGTTTGGGGAGTATTTTTTGGGAAGGGCCATCCTGCCTGACACTGCAGTTCCACTCCTAGATGCGCCAGGTGTTTGTGTCGGCCACTAGGGTCGCTTAGCTTACTCACACAGCTACCTCATTGCGCCTCTTTTTTTCTTTGCATCATGTGTTGTTTGGGGAGTATTTTTTGGAAGGGCCATCCTGCCTGACACTGCAGTGCCACACCTAGATGGGCCAGGTGTTTGTGTCGGCCATTAGGGTCGCTTAGCTTACTTACACAGCTACCTCATTGCGCCTCTTTTTTTTCTTCTTTGCGTCATGTGCTGTTTGGGGAGTATTTTTTGGAAGGGCCATCCTGCCTGACACTGCAGTGCCACTCCTAGATGGGCCAGGTGTTTGTGTCGGCCACTAGGGTCGCTTAGCTTACTTACACAGCTACCTCATTGCGCCTCTTTTTTTTCTTCTTTGCGTCATGTGCTGTTTGGGGAGTATTTTTTGGAAGGGCCATCCTGCCTGACACTGCAGTGCCACTCCTAGATGGGCCAGGTGTTTGTGTCGGCCACTAGGGTCGCTTAGCTTACTCACACAGCTACCTCATTGCGCCTCTTTTTTTCTTTGCGTCATGTTCTGTTTGGGGAGTATTTTTTGGAAGGGCCATCCTGCCTGACACTGCAGTGCCACTCCTAGATGGACCAGGTGATTGTGTCAGCCACTAGGGTCGCTTAGCTTACTCACACAGCTACCTCATTGCGCCTCTTTTTTTTTGCGTCATGTGCTGTTTGGGTGTATTTTTTGAAAGGGCCATCCTGCCTGACACTGCAGTGCCACTCCTAGATGGGCCAGGTGTTTGTGTCGGCCACTAGGGTAGCTTAGCTTACTCACACAGCTACCTCATTGCGCCTCTTTTTTTTTGCGTCATGTGCTGTTTGGTGAGTATTTTTTGGAAGGGCCATCCTGCCTGACACTGCAGTGCCACACCTAGATGGGCCAGGTGTTTGTGTCGGCCATTAGGGTCGCTTAGCTTACTTACACAGTTACCTCATTGCGCCTCTTTTTTTTCTTCTTTGCGTCATGTGCTGTTTGGGGAGTATTTTTTGGAAGGGCCATCCTGCCTGACACTGCAGTGCCACTCCTAGATGGGCCAGGTGTTTGTGTCGGCCACTAGGGTCGCTTAGCTTACTCACACAGCTACCTCATTGCGCCTCTTTTTTTTTTGCGTCATGTGCTGTTTGGGTGTATTTTTTGGAAGGGCCATCCTGCCTGACACTGCAGTGCCACTCCTAGATGGGCCAGGTGTTTGTGTCGGCCACTAGGGTCACTTAGCTTACTCACACAGCTACCTCATTGCGCCTCTTTTTTTTCTTCTTTGCGTCATGTGCTTTTTGGGGAGTTTTTTTTGGAAGGGCCATCCTGCGTGACACTGCAGTGACACTCAAAGATGGGCAAGGTGTTTGTGTCGGCCACTAGGGTCGCTTAGCTTACTCACACAGCTACCTCATTGCGCCTCTTTTTTTCTTTGCGTCATGTGCTGTTTGGGGAGTATTTTTTGGAAGGGCCATCCTGCCTGACACTGCAGTGCCACTCCTAGATGGGCCAGGTGTTTTTTTGTGGGTCGCTTAGCTTACTCACACAGCTACCTCATTGCGCCTCTTTTTTTCTTTGCGTCATGTGTTGTTTGGGGAGTATTTTTTGGAAGGGCCATCCTGCCTGACACTGCAGTGCCACACCTAGATGGGCCAGGTGTTTGTGTCGGCCATTAGGGTCGCTTAGCTTACTTACACAGCTACCTCATTGCGCCTCTTTTTTTCTTTGCGTCATGTGTTGTTTGGGGAGTATTTTTTGGAAGGGCCATCCTGCCTGACACTGCAGTGCCACACCTAGATGGGCCAGGTGTTTGTGTCGGCCATTAGGGTCGCTTAGCTTACTCACACAGCTACCTCATTGCGCCTCTTTTTTTCTTTGCGTCATGTGCTGTTTGGGGAGTATTTTTTTGGAAGGGCCATCCTGCCTGACACTGCAGTTCCACTCCTAGATGGGCCAGGTGTTTGTGTCGGCCACTAGGGTCGCTTAGCTTACTCACACAGCTACCTCATTGCGCCTCTTTTTTTCTTTGCATCATGTGTTGTTTGGGGAGTATTTTTTGGAAGGGCCATCCTGCCTGACACTGCAGTGCCACTCCTAGATGGGCCAGGTGTTTGTGTCGGCCACTAGGGTCACTTAGCTTACTCACACAGCTACCTCATTGCGCCTCTTTTTTTTCTTCTTTGCGTCATGTGCTGTTTGGGGAGTTTTTTTTGGAAGGGCCATCCTGCGTGACACTGCAGTGACACTCAAAGATGGGCAAGGTGTTTGTGTCGGCCACTAGGGTCGCTTAGCTTACTCACACAGCTACCTCATTGCGCCTCTTTTTTTCTTTGCGTCATGTGCTGTTTGGGGAGTATTTTTTGGAAGGGCCATCCTGCCTGACACTGCAGTGCCACTCCTAGATGGGCCAGGTGTTTTTTTGTCAGCCACTAGGGTCGCTTAGCTTACTCACACAGCTACCCCATTGCGCCTCTTTTTTTCTTTGCGTCATGTGCTGTTTGGGGGAGTATTTTTTTGGAAGGGCCATCCTGCCTGACACTGCAGTTGCACTCCTAGATGGGCCAGGTGTTTGTGTCGGCCACTAGGGTCGCTTAGCTTACTCACACAGCTACCTCATTGCGCCTCTTTTTTTCTTTGCATCATGTGTTGTTTGGGGAGTATTTTTTGGAAGGGCCATCCTGCCTGACACTGCAGTGCCACACCTAGATGGGCCAGGTGTTTGTGTCGGCCATTAGGGTCGCTTAGCTTACTTACACAGCTACCTCATTGCGCCTCTTTTTTTTCTTCTTTGCGTCATGTGCTGTTTGGGGAGCATTTTTTGGAAGGGCCATCCTGCCTGACACTGCAGTGCCACTCCTAGATGGGCCAGGTGTTTGTGTCGGCCACTAGGGTCGCTTAGCTTACTTACACAGCTACCTCATTGCGCCTCTTTTTTTTCTTCTTTGCATCATGTGCTGTTTGGGGAGTATTTTTTGGAAGGGCCATCCTGCCTGACACTGCAGTGCCACTCCTAGATGGGCCAGGTGTTTGTGTCGGCCACTAGGGTCGCTTAGCTTACTCACACAGCTACCTCATTGCGCCTCTTTTTTTTTGCGTCATGTGCTGTTTGGGTGTATTTTTTGGAAGGGCCATCCTGCCTGACACTGCAGTGCCACTCCTAGATGGGCCAGGTGTTTGTGTCGGCCACTAGGGTCGCTTAGCTTACTCACACAGCTACCTCATTGCGCCTCTTTTTTTTTGCGTCATGTGCTGTTTGGGTGTATTTTTTGAAAGGGCCATCCTGCCTGACACTGCAGTGCCACTCCTAGATGGGCCAGGTGTTTGTGTCGGCCACTAGGGTCGCTTAGCTTACTCACACAGCTACCTCATTGCGCCTCTTTTTTTTTCCGTCATGTGCTGTTTGGTGAGTATTTTTTGGAAGGGCCATCCTGCCTGACACTGCAGTGCCACTCCTAGATGGGCCAGGTGTTTGTGTCGGCCACTAGGGTCGCTTAGCTTACTCACACAGCTACCTCATTGCGCCTCTTTTTTTTTGCGTCATGTGCTGTTTGGGTGTATTTTTTGGAAGGGCCATCCTGCCTGACACTGCAGTGCCACTCCTAGATGGGCCAGGTGTTTGTGTCGGCCACTAGGGTCGCTTAGCTTACTCACACAGCTACCTCATTGCGCCTCTTTTTTTCTTTGCATCATGTGTTGTTTGGGGAGTATTTTTTGGAAGGGCCATCCTGCCTGACACTGCAGTGCCACACCTAGATGGGCCAGGTGTTTGTGTCGGCCATTAGGGTCGCTTAGCTTACTTACACAGCTACCTCATTGCGCCTCTTTTTTTTCTTCTTTGCGTCATGTGCTGTTTGGGGAGCATTTTTTGGAAGGGCCATCCTGCCTGACACTGCAGTGCCACTCCTAGATGGGCCAGGTGTTTGTGTCGGCCACTAGGGTCGCTTAGCTTACTTACACAGCTACCTCATTGCGCCTCTTTTTTTTCTTCTTTGCATCATGTGCTGTTTGGGGAGTATTTTTTGGAAGGGCCATCCTGCCTGACACTGCAGTGCCACTCCTAGATGGGCCAGGTGTTTGTGTCGGCCACTAGGGTCGCTTAGCTTACTCACACAGCTACCTCATTGCGCCTCTTTTTTTTTGCGTCATGTGCTGTTTGGGTGTATTTTTTGGAAGGGCCATCCTGCCTGACACTGCAGTGCCACTCCTAGATGGGCCAGGTGTTTGTGTCGGCCACTAGGGTCGCTTAGCTTACTCACACAGCTACCTCATTGCGCCTCTTTTTTTTTGCGTCATGTGCTGTTTGGGTGTATTTTTTGAAAGGGCCATCCTGCCTGACACTGCAGTGCCACTCCTAGATGGGCCAGGTGTTTGTGTCGGCCACTAGGGTCGCTTAGCTTACTCACACAGCTACCTCATTGCGCCTCTTTTTTTTTCCGTCATGTGCTGTTTGGTGAGTATTTTTTGGAAGGGCCATCCTGCCTGACACTGCAGTGCCACTCCTAGATGGGCCAGGTGTTTGTGTCGGCCACTAGGGTCGCTTAGCTTACTCACACAGCAACCTCATTGCGCCTCTTTTTTTCTTTGCGTCATGTGCTGTTTGGGGAGTATTTTTTGGAAGGGCCATCCTGCCTGACACTGCAGTGCCACTCCTAGATGGGCCAGGTGTTTGTGTCGGCCATTAGGGTCGCTTAGCTTACTTACACAGTTACCTCATTGCGCCTCTTTTTTTTCTTCTTTGCGTCATGTGCTGTTTGGGGAGTATTTTTTGGAAGGGCCATCCTGCCTGACACTGCAGTGCCACTCCTAGATGGGCCAGGTGTTTGTGTCGGCCACTAGGGTCGCTTAGCTTACTCACACAGCTACCTCATTGCGCCTCTTTTTTTTTTGCGTCATGTGCTGTTTGGGTGTATTTTTTGGAAGGGCCATCCTGCCTGACACTGCAGTGCCACTCCTAGATGGGCCAGGTGTTTGTGTCGGCCACTAGGGTCACTTAGCTTACTCACACAGCTACCTCATTGCGCCTCTTTTTTTTCTTCTTTGCGTCATGTGCTTTTTGGGGAGTTTTTTTTGGAAGGGCCATCCTGCGTGACACTGCAGTGACACTCAAAGATGGGCAAGGTGTTTGTGTCGGCCACTAGGGTCGCTTAGCTTACTCACACAGCTACCTCATTGCGCCTCTTTTTTTCTTTGCGTCATGTGCTGTTTGGGGAGTATTTTTTGGAAGGGCCATCCTGCCTGACACTGCAGTGCCACTCCTAGATGGGCCAGGTGTTTTTTTGTGGGTCGCTTAGCTTACTCACACAGCTACCTCATTGCGCCTCTTTTTTTCTTTGCGTCATGTGTTGTTTGGGGAGTATTTTTTGGAAGGGCCATCCTGCCTGACACTGCAGTGCCACACCTAGATGGGCCAGGTGTTTGTGTCGGCCATTAGGGTCGCTTAGCTTACTTACACAGCTACCTCATTGCGCCTCTTTTTTTCTTTGCGTCATGTGTTGTTTGGGGAGTATTTTTTGGAAGGGCCATCCTGCCTGACACTGCAGTGCCACACCTAGATGGGCCAGGTGTTTGTGTCGGCCATTAGGGTCGCTTAGCTTACTCACACAGCTACCTCATTGCGCCTCTTTTTTTCTTTGCGTCATGTGCTGTTTGGGGAGTATTTTTTTGGAAGGGCCATCCTGCCTGACACTGCAGTTCCACTCCTAGATGGGCCAGGTGTTTGTGTCGGCCACTAGGGTCGCTTAGCTTACTCACACAGCTACCTCATTGCGCCTCTTTTTTTCTTTGCATCATGTGTTGTTTGGGGAGTATTTTTTGGAAGGGCCATCCTGCCTGACACTGCAGTGCCACACCTAGATGGGCCAGGTGTTTGTGTCGGCCATTAGGGTCGCTTAGCTTACTTACACAGCTACCTCATTGCGCCTCTTTTTTTTCTTCTTTGCGTCATGTGCTGTTTGGGGAGTATTTTTTGGAAGGGCCATCCTGCCTGACACTGCAGTGCCACTCCTAGATGGGCCAGGTGTTTGTGTCGGCCACTAGGGTCGCTTAGCTTACTTACACAGCTACCTCATTGCGCCTCTTTTTTTTCTTCTTTGCGTCATGTGCTGTTTGGGGAGTATTTTTTGGAAGGGCCATCCTGCCTGACACTGCAGTGCCACTCCTAGATGGGCCAGGTGTTTGTGTCGGCCACTAGGGTCGCTTAGCTTACTCACACAGCTACCTCATTGCGCCTCTTTTTTTCTTTGCGTCATGTTCTGTTTGGGGAGTATTTTTTGGAAGGGCCATCCTGCCTGACACTGCAGTGCCACTCCTAGATGGACCAGGTGATTGTGTCGGCCACTAGGGTCGCTTAGCTTACTCACACAGCTACCTCATTGCGCCTCTTTTTTTTTGCGTCATGTGCTGTTTGGGGAGTATTTTTTTGGAAGGGCCATCCTGCCTGACACTGCAGTTCCACTCCTAGATGCGCCAGGTGTTTGTGTCGGCCACTAGGGTCGCTTAGCTTACTCACACAGCTACCTCATTGCGCCTCTTTTTTTCTTTGCATCATGTGTTGTTTGGGGAGTATTTTTTGGAAGGGCCATCCTGCCTGACACTGCAGTGCCACACCTAGATGGGCCAGGTGTTTGTGTCGGCCATTAGGGTCGCTTAGCTTACTTACACAGCTACCTCATTGCGCCTCTTTTTTTTCTTCTTTGCGTCATGTGCTGTTTGGGGAGTATTTTTTGGAAGGGCCATCCTGCCTGACACTGCAGTGCCACTCCTAGATGGGCCAGGTGTTTGTGTCGGCCACTAGGGTCGCTTAGCTTACTTACACAGCTACCTCATTGCGCCTCTTTTTTTTCTTCTTTGCGTCATGTGCTGTTTGGGGAGTATTTTTTGGAAGGGCCATCCTGCCTGACACTGCAGTGCCACTCCTAGATGGGCCAGGTGTTTGTGTCGGCCACTAGGGTCGCTTAGCTTACTCACACAGCTACCTCATTGCGCCTCTTTTTTTCTTTGCGTCATGTTCTGTTTGGGGAGTATTTTTTGGAAGGGCCATCCTGCCTGACACTGCAGTGCCACTCCTAGATGGACCAGGTGATTGTGTCGGCCACTAGGGTCGCTTAGCTTACTCACACAGCTACCTCATTGCGCCTCTTTTTTTTTGCGTCATGTGCTGTTTGGGTGTATTTTTTGAAAGGGCCATCCTGCCTGACACTGCAGTGCCACTCCTAGATGGGCCAGGTGTTTGTGTCGGCCACTAGGGTAGCTTAGCTTACTCACACAGCTACCTCATTGCGCCTCTTTTTTTTTGCGTCATGTGCTGTTTGGTGAGTATTTTTTGGAAGGGCCATCCTGCCTGACACTGCAGTGCCACTCCTAGATGGGCCAGGTGTTTGTGTCGGCCACTAGGGTCGCTTAGCTTACTCACACAGCAACCTCATTGCGCCTCTTTTTTTCTTTGCGTCATGTGCTGTTTGGGGAGTATTTTTTGGAAGGGCCATCCTGCCTGACACTGCAGTGCCACTCCTAGATGGGCCAGGTGTTTGTGTCGGCCATTAGGGTCGCTTAGCTTACTTACACAGCTACCTCATTGCGCCTCTTTTTTTTCTTCTTTGCGTCATGTGCTGTTTGGGGAGTATTTTTTGGAAGGGCCATCCTGCCTGACACTGCAGTGCCACTCCTAGATGGGCCAGGTGTTTGTGTCGGCCACTAGGGTCGCTTAGCTTACTCACACAGCTACCTCATTGCGCCTCTTTTTTTTTTGCGTCATGTGCTGTTTGGGTGTATTTTTTGGAAGGGCCATCCTGCCTGACACTGCAGTGCCACTCCTAGATGGGCCAGGTGTTTGTGTCGGCCACTAGGGTCGCTTAGCTTACTCACACAGCTACCTCATTGCGCCTCTTTTTTTCTTTGCGTCATGTTCTGTTTGGGGAGTATTTTTTGGAAGGGCCATCCTGCCTGACACTGCAGTGCCACTCCTAGATGGACCAGGTGATTGTGTCGGCCATTAGGGTCGCTTAGCTTACTTACACAGCTACCTCATTGCGCCTCTTTTTTTTCTTCTTTGCGTCATGTGCTGTTTGGGGAGTATTTTTTGGAAGGGCCATCCTGCCTGACACTGCAGTGCCACTCCTAGATGGGCCAGGTGTTTGTGTCGGCCACTAGGGTCACTTAGCTTACTCACACAGCTACCTCATTGCGCCTCTTTTTTTTCTTCTTTGCGTCATGTGCTGTTTGGGGTGTTTTTTTTGGAAGGGCCATCCTGCGTGACACTGCAGTGACACTCAAAGATGGGCAAGGTGTTTGTGTCGGCCACTAGGGTCGCTTAGCTTACTCACACAGCTACCTCATTGCGTCTCTTTTTTTCTTTGCGTCATGTGCTGTTTGGGGAGTATTTTTTGGAAGGGCCATCCTGCCTGACACTGCAGTGCCACTCCTAGATGGGCCAGGTGTTTGTGTCGGCCATTAGGGTCGCTTAGCTTACTCACACAGCTACCTCATTGCGCCTCTTTTTTTTCTTCTTTGCGTCATGTGCTTTTTGGGGAGTATTTTTTGGAAGGGCCATCCTGCCTGACACTGCAGTGCCACTCCTAGATGGGCCAGGTGTTTTTTTGTCGGCCACTAGGGTCGCTTAGCTTACTCACACAACTACCTCATTGCGCCTCTTTTTTTCTTTGCGTCATGTTCTGTTTGGGGAGTATTTTTTGGAAGGGCCATCCTGCCTGACACTGCAGTGCCACTCCTAGATGGACCAGGTGATTGTGTCGGCCACTAGGGTCGCTTAGCTTACTCACACAGCTACCTCATTGCGCCTCTTTTTTTTCTTCTTTGCGTCATGTGCTGTTTGGGGAGTATTTTTTGGAAGGGCCATCCTGCCTGACACTGCAGTGCCACTCCTAGATGGGCCAGGTGTTTGTGTCGGCCATTAGGGTCGCTTAGCTTACTCACACAGCTACCTCATTGCGCCTCTTTTTTTTCTTCTTTGCGTCATGTGCTGTTTGGGGAGTATTTTTTGGAAGGGCCATCCTGCCTGACACTGCAGTGCCACTCCTAGATGGGCCAGGTGTTTGTGTCGGCCACTAGGGTCGCTTAGCTTACTCACACAGCTACCTCATTGCGCCTCTTTTTTTTTGCGTCATGTGCTGTTTGGGTGTATTTTTTGAAAGGGCCATCCTGCCTGACACTGCAGTGCCACTCCTAGATGGGCCAGGTGTTTGTGTCGGCCACTAGGGTAGCTTAGCTTACTCACACAGCTACCTCAGTGCGCCTCTTTTTTTTTGCGTCATGTGCTGTTTGGGTGTATTTTTTGAAAGGGCCATCCTGCCTGACACTGCAGTGCCACTCCTAGATGGGCCAGGTGTTTGTGTCGGCCACTAGGGTAGCTTAGCTTACTCACACAGCTACCTCATTGCGCCTCTTTTTTTTTGCGTCATGTGCTGTTTGGTGAGTATTTTTTGGAAGGGCCATCCTGCCTGACACTGCAGTGCCACTCCTAGATGGGCCAGGTGTTTGTGTCGGCCACTAGGGTCGCTTAGCTTACTCACACAGCAACCTCATTGCGCCTCTTTTTTTCTTTGCGTCATGTGCTGTTTGGGGAGTATTTTTTGGAAGGGCCATCCTGCCTGACACTGCAGTGCCACTCCTAGATGGGCCAGGTGTTTGTGTCGGCCATTAGGGTCGCTTAGCTTACTTACACAGCTACCTCATTGCGCCTCTTTTTTTTCTTCTTTGCGTCATGTGCTGTTTGGGGAGTATTTTTTGGAAGGGCCATCCTGCCTGACACTGCAGTGCCACTCCTAGATGGGCCAGGTGTTTGTGTCGGCCACTAGGGTCGCTTAGCTTACTCACACAGCTACCTCATTGCGCCTCTTTTTTTTTTGCGTCATGTGCTGTTTGGGTGTATTTTTTGGAAGGGCCATCCTGCCTGACACTGCAGTGCCACTCCTAGATGGGCCAGGTGTTTGTGTCGGCCACTAGGGTCGCTTAGCTTACTCACACAGCTACCTCATTGCTCCTCTTTTTTTCTTTGCGTCATGTTCTGTTTGGGGAGTATTTTTTGGAAGGGCCATCCTGCCTGACACTGCAGTGCCACTCCTAGATGGACCAGGTAATTGTGTCGGCCATTAGGGTCGCTTAGCTTACTTACACAGCTACCTCATTGCGCCTCTTTTTTTTCTTCTTTGCGTCATGTGCTGTTTGGGGAGTATTTTTTGGAAGGGCCATCCTGCCTGACACTGCAGTGCCACTCCTAGATGGGCCAGGTGTTTGTGTCGGCCACTAGGGTCACTTAGCTTACTCACACAGCTACCTCATTGCGCCTCTATTTTTCTTTGCATCATGTGTTGTTTGGGGAGTATTTTTTGGAAGGGCCATCCTGCCTGACACTGCAGTGCCACACCTAGATGGGCCAGGTGTTTGTGTCGGCCATTAGGGTCGCTTAGCTTACTTACACAGCTACCTCATTGCGCCTCTTTTTTTTCTTCTTTGCGTCATGTGCTGTTTGGGGAGTATTTTTTGGAAGGGCCATCCTGCCTGACACTGCAGTGCCACTCCTAGATGGGCCAGGTGTTTGTGTCGGCCACTAGGGTCGCTTAGCTTACTTACACAGCTACCTCATTGCGCCTCTTTTTTTTCTTCTTTGCGTCATGTGCTGTTTGGGGAGTATTTTTTGGAAGGGCCATCCTGCCTGACACTGCAGTGCCACTCCTAGATGGGCCAGGTGTTTGTGTCGGCCACTAGGGTCGCTTAGCTTACTCACACAGCTACCTCATTGCGCCTCTTTTTTTCTTTGCGTCATGTTCTGTTTGGGGAGTATTTTTTGGAAGGGCCATCCTGCCTGACACTGCAGTGCCACTCCTAGATGGACCAGGTGATTGTGTCGGCCACTAGGGTCGCTTAGCTTACTCACACAGCTACCTCATTGCGCCTCTTTTTTTTTTGCGTCATGTGCTGTTTGGGTGTATTTTTTGAAAGGGCCATCCTGCCTGACACTGCAGTGCCACTCCTAGATGGGCCAGGTGTTTGTGTCGGCCACTAGGGTAGCTTAGCTTACTCACACAGCTACCTCATTGCGCCTCTTTTTTTTTGCGTCATGTGCTGTTTGGTGAGTATTTTTTGGAAGGGCCATCCTGCCTGACACTGCAGTGCCACTCCTAGATGGGCCAGGTGTTTGTGTCGGCCACTAGGGTCGCTTAGCTTACTCACACAGCAACCTCATTGCGCCTCTTTTTTTCTTTGCGTCATGTGCTGTTTGGGGAGTATTTTTTGGAAGGGCCATCCTGCCTGACACTGCAGTGCCACTCCTAGATGGGCCAGGTGTTTGTGTCGGCCATTAGGGTCGCTTAGCTTACTTACACAGCTACCTCATTGCGCCTCTTTTTTTTCTTCTTTGCGTCATGTGCTGTTTGGGGAGTATTTTTTGGAAGGGCCATCCTGCCTGACACTGCAGTGCCACTCCTAGATGGGCCAGGTGTTTGTGTCGGCCACTAGGGTCGCTTAGCTTACTCACACAGCTACCTCATTGCGCCTCTTTTTTTTTTGCGTCATGTGCTGTTTGGGTGTATTTTTTGGAAGGGCCATCCTGCCTGACACTGCAGTGCCACTCCTAGATGGGCCAGGTGTTTGTGTCGGCCACTAGGGTCGCTTAGCTTACTCACACAGCTACCTCATTGCGCCTCTTTTTTTCTTTGCGTCATGTTCTGTTTGGGGAGTATTTTTTGGAAGGGCCATCCTGCCTGACACTGCAGTGCCACTCCTAGATGGACCAGGTGATTGTGTCGGCCATTAGGGTCGCTTAGCTTACTTACACAGCTACCTCATTGCGCCTCTTTTTTTTCTTCTTTGCGTCATGTGCTGTTTGGGGAGTATTTTTTGGAAGGGCCATCCTGCCTGACACTGCAGTGCCACTCCTAGATGGGCCAGGTGTTTGTGTCGGCCACTAGGGTCACTTAGCTTACTCACACAGCTACCTCATTGCGCCTCTTTTTTTTCTTCTTTGCGTCATGTGCTGTTTGGGGTGTTTTTTTTGGAAGGGCCATCCTGCGTGACACTGCAGTGACACTCAAAGATGGGCAAGGTGTTTGTGTCGGCCACTAGGGTCGCTTAGCTTACTCACACAGCTACCTCATTGCGTCTCTTTTTTTCTTTGCGTCATGTGCTGTTTGGGGAGTATTTTTTGGAAGGGCCATCCTGCCTGACACTGCAGTGCCACTCCTAGATGGGCCAGGTGTTTGTGTCGGCCATTAGGGTCGCTTAGCTTACTCACACAGCTACCTCATTGCGCCTCTTTTTTTTCTTCTTTGCGTCATGTGCTTTTTGGGGAGTATTTTTTGGAAGGGCCATCCTGCCTGACACTGCAGTGCCACTCCTAGATGGGCCAGGTGTTTTTTTGTCGGCCACTAGGGTCGCTTAGCTTACTCACACAACTACCTCATTGCGCCTCTTTTTTTCTTTGCGTCATGTTCTGTTTGGGGAGTATTTTTTGGAAGGGCCATCCTGCCTGACACTGCAGTGCCACTCCTAGATGGACCAGGTGATTGTGTCGGCCACTAGGGTCGCTTAGCTTACTCACACAGCTACCTCATTGCGCCTCTTTTTTTTCTTCTTTGCGTCATGTGCTGTTTGGGGAGTATTTTTTGGAAGGGCCATCCTGCCTGACACTGCAGTGCCACTCCTAGATGGGCCAGGAGTTTGTGTCGGCCATTAGGGTCGCTTAGCTTACTCACACAGCTACCTCATTGCGCCTCTTTTTTTTCTTCTTTGCGTCATGTGCTGTTTGGGGAGTATTTTTTGGAAGGGCCATCCTGCCTGACACTGCAGTGCCACTCCTAGATGGGCCAGGTGTTTGTGTCGGCCACTAGGGTCGCTTAGCTTACTCACACAGCTACCTCATTGCGCCTCTTTTTTTCTTTGCGTCATGTACTGTTTGGGGAGTATTTTTTGGAAGGGCTATCCTGCCTGACACTGCAGTGCCACTCCTAGATGGACCAGGTGATTGTGTCGGCCACTAGGGTCGCTTAGCTTACTCACACAGCTACCTCATTGCGCCTCTTTTTTTTTTGCGTCATGTGCTGTTTGGGTGTATTTTTTGAAAGGGCCATCCTGCCTGACACTGCAGTGCCACTCCTAGATGGGCCAGGTGTTTGTGTCGGCCACTAGGGTAGCTTAGCTTACTCACACAGCTACCTCATTGCGCCTCTTTTTTTTTGCGTCATGTGCTGTTTGGTGAGTATTTTTTGGAAGGGCCATCCTGCCTGACACTGCAGTGCCACTCCTAGATGGGCCAGGTGTTTGTGTCGGCCACTAGGGTCGCTTAGCTTACTCACACAGCAACCTCATTGCGCCTCTTTTTTTCTTTGCGTCATGTGCTGTTTGGGGAGTATTTTTTGGAAGGGCCATCCTGCCTGACACTGCAGTGCCACTCCTAGATGGGCCAGGTGTTTGTGTCGGCCACTAGGGTCGCTTAGCTTACTCACACAGCTACCTCATTGCGCCTCTTTTTTTTTTGCGTCATGTGCTGTTTGGGTGTATTTTTTGGAAGGGCCATCCTGCCTGACACTGCAGTGCCACTCCTAGATGGGCCAGGTGTTTGTGTCGGCCACTAGGGTCGCTTAGCTTACTCACACAGCTACCTCATTGCGCCTCTTTTTTTCTTTGCGTCATGTTCTGTTTGGGGAGTATTTTTTGGAAGGGCCATCCTGCCTGACACTGCAGTGCCACTCCTAGATGGACCAGGTAATTGTGTCGGCCATTAGGGTCGCTTAGCTTACTTACACAGCTACCTCATTGCGCCTCTTTTTTTTCTTCTTTGCGTCATGTGCTGTTTGGGGAGTATTTTTTGGAAGGGCCATCCTGCCTGACACTGCAGTGCCACTCCTAGATGGGCCAGGTGTTTGTGTCGGCCACTAGGGTCACTTAGCTTACTCACACAGCTACCTCATTGCGCCTCTTTTTTTTCTTCTTTGCGTCATGTGCTGTTTGGGGTGTTTTTTTTGGAAGGGCCATCCTGCGTGACACTGCAGTGACACTCAAAGATGGGCAAGGTGTTTGTGTCGGCCACTAGGGTCGCTTAGCTTACTCACACAGCTACCTCATTGCGTCTCTTTTTTTCTTTGCGTCATGTGCTGTTTGGGGAGTATTTTTTGGAAGGGCCATCCTGCCTGACACTGCAGTGCCACTCCTAGATGGGCCAGGTGTTTGTGTCGGCCATTAGGGTCGCTTAGCTTACTCACACAGCTACCTCATTGCGCCTCTTTTTTTTCTTCTTTGCGTCATGTGCTTTTTGGGGAGTATTTTTTGGAAGGGCCATCCTGCCTGACACTGCAGTGCCACTCCTAGATGGGCCAGGTGTTTTTTTGTCGGCCACTAGGGTCGCTTAGCTTACTCACACAACTACCTCATTGCGCCTCTTTTTTTCTTTGCGTCATGTGCTGTTTGGGGAGTATTATTTGGATGGGCCATCCTGCCTGACACTGCAGTTCCACTCCTAGATGGGCAAGGTGTTTGTGACGGCAACTAGGGTCGCTTAGCTTACTCACACAGCTACCTCATTGCGCCTCTTTTTTTCTTTGCGTCATGTGCTGTTTGGGGAGTATTTTTTGGAAGGGCCATCCTGCCTGACACTGCAGTGCCACTCCTAGATGGACCAGGTGTTTGTGTTGGCCACTAGGGTCGCTTAGCTTACTCACACAGCTACCTCATTGCGCCTCTCTTTTTCTTTGCGTCATGTGCTGTTTGGGGAGTATTTTTTGGAAGGGCCATCCTGCCTGACACTGCAGTGCCACTCCTAGATGGCCAGGTGTTTGTGTCGGCCAGTAGGGTCGCTTAGCTTACTCACACAGCTACCTCATTGCGCCTCTTTTTTTCTTTGCATCATGTGCTGTTTGGGGAGTATTTTTTGGAAGGGCCATCCTGCCTGACACTGCAGTTCCACTCCTAGATGGACCAGGTGTTTGTGTCGGCCACTAGGGTCACTTAGCTTACTCACACAGCTACCTCATTGCGCCTCTTTTTTTCTTTGCGTCATGTGCTGTTTGGGGAGTATTTTTTGGAAGGGCCATCCTGCCTGACACTGCAGTGCCACTCCTAGATGGACAAGGTGTTTGTGTCGGCCACTAGGGTCGCTTAGCTTACTCACACAGCTACCTCATTGCGCCTCTCTTTTTCTTTGTGTCATGTGCTGTTTGGGGAGTATTTTTTGGAAGGGCCATCCTGCCTGACACTGCAGTGCCACTCCTAGATGGCCAGGTGTTTGTGTCGGCCACTAGGGTCGCTTAGCTTACTCACACAGCTACCTCATTGCGCCTCTTTTTTTCTTTGCATCATGTGTTGTTTGGGGAGTATTTTTTGGAAGGGCCATCCTGCCTGACACTGCAGTGCCACACCTAGATGGGCCAGGTGTTTGTGTCGCCCATTAGGGTCGCTTAGCTTACTTACACAGCTACCTCATTGCGCCTCTTTTTTTTCTTCTTTGCGTCATGTGCTGTTTGGGGAGTATTTTTTGGAAGGGCCATCCTGCCTGACACTGCAGTGCCACTCCTAGATGGGCCAGGTGTTTGTGTCGGCCACTAGGGTCACTTAGCTTACTCACACAGCTACCTCATTGCGCCTCTTTTTTTTCTTCTTTGCGTCATGTGCTGTTTGGGGAGTTTTTTTTGGAAGGGCCATCCTGCGTGACACTGCAGTGACACTCAAAGATGGGCAAGGTGTTTGTGTCGGCCACTAGGGTCGCTTAGCTTACTCACACAGCTACCTCATTGCGCCTCTTTTTTTCTTTGCGTCATGTGCTGTTTGGGGAGTATTTTTTGGAAGGGCCATCCTGCCTGACACTGCAGTGCCACTCCTAGATGGGCCAGGTGTTTTTTTGTCAGCCACTAGGGTCGCTTAGCTTACTCACACAGCTACCTCATTGCGCCTCTTTTTTTCTTTGCGTCATGTGCTGTTTGGGGGAGTATTTTTTTGGAAGGGCCATCCTGCCTGACACTGCAGTTCCACTCCTAGATGGGCCAGGTGTTTGTGTCGGCCACTAGGGTCGCTTAGCTTACTCACACAGCTACCTCATTGCGCCTCTTTTTTTCTTTGCGTCATGTGCTGTTTGGGGAGTATTTTTTGGAAGGGCCATCCTGCCTGACACTGCAGTGCCACTCCTAGATGGACCAGGTGTTTGTGTCGGCCACTAGGGTCGCTTAGCTTACTCACACAGCTACCTCATTGCGCCTCTCTTTTTCTTTGTGTCATGTGCTGTTTGGGGAGTATTTTTTGGAAGGGCCATCCTGCCTGACACTGCAGTGCCACTCCTAGATGGCCAGGTGTTTGTGTCGGCCACTAGGGTCGCTTAGTTTACTCACACAGCTACCTCATTGCGCCTCTTTTTTTCTTTGCATCATGTGCTGTTTGGGGAGTATTTTTTGGAAGGGCCATCCTGCCTGACACTGCAGTGCCACTCCTAGATGGCCAGGTGTTTGTGTCGGCCACTAGGGTCGCTTAGCTTACTCACACAGCAACCTCATTGCGCCTCTTTTTTTCTTTGCGTCATGTGCTGTTTGGGGAGTATTTTTTGGAAGGGCCATCCTGCCTGACACTGCAGTGCCACTCCTAGATGGGCCAGGTGTTTGTGTCGGCCATTAGGGTCGCTTAGCTTACTTACACAGCTACCTCATTGCGCCTCTTTTTTTTCTTCTTTGCGTCATGTGCTGTTTGGGGAGTATTTTTTGGAAGGGCCATCCTGCCTGACACTGCAGTGCCACTCCTAGATGGGCCAGGTGTTTGTGTCGGCCACTAGGGTCGCTTAGCTTACTCACACAGCTACCTCATTGCGCCTCTTTTTTTTTTTGCGTCATGTGCTGTTTGGGTGTATTTTTTGGAAGGGCCATCCTGCCTGACACTGCAGTGCCACTCCTAGATGGGCAGGTGTTTGTGTCGGCCACTAGGGTCGCTTAGCTTACTCACACAGCTACCTCATTGCGCCTCTTTTTTTTTTTGCGTCATGTGCTGTTTGGGTGTATTTTTTGGAAGGGCCATCCTGCCTGACACTGCAGTGCCACTCCTAGATGGGCCAGGTGTTTGTGTCGGCCACTAGGGTCACTTAGCTTACTCACACAGCTACCTCATTGCGCCTCTTTTTTTTCTTCTTTGCGTCATGTGCTGTTTGGGGAGTATTTTTTGGAAGGGCCATCCTGCCTGACACTGCAGTGCCACTCCTAGATGGGCCAGGTGTTTTTTTTGTCAGCCACTAGGGTCGCTTAGCTTACTCACACAGCTACCTCATTGCGCCTCTTTTTTTCTTTGCGTCATGTGCTGTTTGGGGGAGTATTTTTTTGGAAGGGCCATCCTGCCTGACACTGCAGTTCCACTCCTAGATGGGCCAGGTGTTTGTGTCGGCCACTAGGGTCGCTTAGCTTACTCACACAGCTACCTCATTGCGCCTCTTTTTTTCTTTGCGTCATGTGCTGTTTGGGGGAGTATTTTTTTGGAAGGGCCATCCTGCCTGACACTGCAGTTCCACACCTAGATGGGCCAGGTGTTTGTGTCGGCCATTAGGGTCGCTTAGCTTACTTACACAGCTACCTCATTGCGCCTCTTTTTTTTCTTCTTTGCGTCATGTGCTGTTTGGGGAGTATTTTTTGGAAGGGCCATCCTGCCTGACACTGCAGTGCCACTCCTAGATGGGCCAGGTGTTTGTGTCGGCCACTAGGGTCGCTTAGCTTACTTACACAGCTACCTCATTGCGCCTCTTTTTTTTCTTCTTTGCGTCATGTGCTGTTTGGGGAGTATTTTTTGGAAGGGCCATCCTGCCTGACACTGCAGTGCCACTCCTAGATGGGCCAGGTGTTTGTGTCGGCCACTAGGGTAGCTTAGCTTACTCACACAGCTACCTCATTGCGCCTCTTTTTTTTTGCGTCATGTGCTGTTTGGTGAGTATTTTTTGGAAGGGCCATCCTGCCTGACACTGCAGTGCCACTCCTAGATGGGCCAGGTGTTTGTGTCGGCCACTAGGGTCGCTTAGCTTACTCACACAGCAACCTCATTGCGCCTCTTTTTTTCTTTGCGTCATGTGCTGTTTGGGGAGTATTTTTTGGAAGGGCCATCCTGCCTGACACTGCAGTGCCACTCCTAGATGGGCCAGGTGTTTGTGTCGGCCATTAGGGTCGCTTAGCTTACTTACACAGCTACCTCATTGCGCCTCTTTTTTCTTTGCGTCATGTGCTGTTTGGGGGAGTATTTTTTTGGAAGGGCCATCCTGCCTGACACTGCAGTTCCACTCCTAGATGGGCCAGGTGTTTGTGTCGGCCACTAGGGTCGCTTAGCTTACTCACACAGCTACCTCATTGCTCCTCTTTTTTTCTTTGCGTCATGTTCTGTTTGGGGAGTATTTTTTGGAAGGGCCATCCTGCCTGACACTGCAGTGCCACTCCTAGATGGACCAGGTAATTGTGTCGGCCATTAGGGTCGCTTAGCTTACTTACACAGCTACCTCATTGCGCCTCTTTTTTTTCTTCTTTGCGTCATGTGCTGTTTGGGGAGTATTTTTTGGAAGGGCCATCCTGCCTGACACTGCAGTGCCACTCCTAGATGGGCCAGGTGTTTGTGTCGGCCACTAGGGTCACTTAGCTTACTCACACAGCTACCTCATTGCGCCTCTATTTTTCTTTGCATCATGTGTTGTTTGGGGAGTATTTTTTGGAAGGGCCATCCTGCCTGACACTGCAGTGCCACACCTAGATGGGCCAGGTGTTTGTGTCGGCCATTAGGGTCGCTTAGCTTACTTACACAGCTACCTCATTGCGCCTCTTTTTTTTCTTCTTTGCGTCATGTGCTGTTTGGGGAGTATTTTTTGGAAGGGCCATCCTGCCTGACACTGCAGTGCCACTCCTAGATGGGCCAGGTGTTTGTGTCGGCCACTAGGGTCGCTTAGCTTACTTACACAGCTACCTCATTGCGCCTCTTTTTTTTCTTCTTTGCGTCATGTGCTGTTTGGGGAGTATTTTTTGGAAGGGCCATCCTGCCTGACACTGCAGTGCCACTCCTAGATGGGCCAGGTGTTTGTGTCGGCCACTAGGGTCGCTTAGCTTACTCACACAGCTACCTCATTGCGCCTCTTTTTTTCTTTGCGTCATGTTCTGTTTGGGGAGTATTTTTTGGAAGGGCCATCCTGCCTGACACTGCAGTGCCACTCCTAGATGGACCAGGTGATTGTGTCGGCCACTAGGGTCGCTTAGCTTACTCACACAGCTACCTCATTGCGCCTCTTTTTTTTTTGCGTCATGTGCTGTTTGGGTGTATTTTTTGAAAGGGCCATCCTGCCTGACACTGCAGTGCCACTCCTAGATGGGCCAGGTGTTTGTGTCGGCCACTAGGGTAGCTTAGCTTACTCACACAGCTACCTCATTGCGCCTCTTTTTTTTTGCGTCATGTGCTGTTTGGTGAGTATTTTTTGGAAGGGCCATCCTGCCTGACACTGCAGTGCCACTCCTAGATGGGCCAGGTGTTTGTGTCGGCCACTAGGGTCGCTTAGCTTACTCACACAGCAACCTCATTGCGCCTCTTTTTTTCTTTGCGTCATGTGCTGTTTGGGGAGTATTTTTTGGAAGGGCCATCCTGCCTGACACTGCAGTGCCACTCCTAGATGGGCCAGGTGTTTGTGTCGGCCATTAGGGTCGCTTAGCTTACTTACACAGCTACCTCATTGCGCCTCTTTTTTTTCTTCTTTGCGTCATGTGCTGTTTGGGGAGTATTTTTTGGAAGGGCCATCCTGCCTGACACTGCAGTGCCACTCCTAGATGGGCCAGGTGTTTGTGTCGGCCACTAGGATCGCTTAGCTTACTCACACAGCTACCTCATTGCGCCTCTTTTTTTTTTGCGTCATGTGCTGTTTGGGTGTATTTTTTGGAAGGGCCATCCTGCCTGACACTGCAGTGCCACTCCTAGATGGGCCAGGTGTTTGTGTCGGCCACTAGGGTCGCTTAGCTTACTCACACAGCTACCTCATTGCGCCTCTTTTTTTCTTTGCGTCATGTTCTGTTTGGGGAGTATTTTTTGGAAGGGCCATCCTGCCTGACACTGCAGTGCCACTCCTAGATGGACCAGGTGATTGTGTCGGCCATTAGGGTCGCTTAGCTTACTTACACAGCTACCTCATTGCGCCTCTTTTTTTTCTTCTTTGCGTCATGTGCTGTTTGGGGAGTATTTTTTGGAAGGGCCATCCTGCCTGACACTGCAGTGCCACTCCTAGATGGGCCAGGTGTTTGTGTCGGCCACTAGGGTCACTTAGCTTACTCACACAGCTACCTCATTGCGCCTCTTTTTTTTCTTCTTTGCGTCATGTGCTGTTTGGGGTGTTTTTTTTGGAAGGGCCATCCTGCGTGACACTGCAGTGACACTCAAAGATGGGCAAGGTGTTTGTGTCGGCCACTAGGGTCGCTTAGCTTACTCACACAGCTACCTCATTGCGTCTCTTTTTTTCTTTGCGTCATGTGCTGTTTGGGGAGTATTTTTTGGAAGGGCCATCCTGCCTGACACTGCAGTGCCACTCCTAGATGGGCCAGGTGTTTGTGTCGGCCATTAGGGTCGCTTAGCTTACTCACACAGCTACCTCATTGCGCCTCTTTTTTTTCTTCTTTGCGTCATGTGCTTTTTGGGGAGTATTTTTTGGAAGGGCCATCCTGCCTGACACTGCAGTGCCACTCCTAGATGGGCCAGGTGTTTTTTTGTCGGCCACTAGGGTCGCTTAGCTTACTCACACAACTACCTCATTGCGCCTCTTTTTTTCTTTGCGTCATGTTCTGTTTGGGGAGTATTTTTTGGAAGGGCCATCCTGCCTGACACTGCAGTGCCACTCCTAGATGGACCAGGTGATTGTGTCGGCCACTAGGGTCGCTTAGCTTACTCACACAGCTACCTCATTGCGCCTCTTTTTTTTCTTCTTTGCGTCATGTGCTGTTTGGGGAGTATTTTTTGGAAGGGCCATCCTGCCTGACACTGCAGTGCCACTCCTAGATGGGCCAGGAGTTTGTGTCGGCCATTAGGGTCGCTTAGCTTACTCACACAGCTACCTCATTGCGCCTCTTTTTTTTCTTCTTTGCGTCATGTGCTGTTTGGGGAGTATTTTTTGGAAGGGCCATCCTGCCTGACACTGCAGTGCCACTCCTAGATGGGCCAGGTGTTTGTGTCGGCCACTAGGGTCGCTTAGCTTACTCACACAGCTACCTCATTGCGCCTCTTTTTTTCTTTGCGTCATGTTCTGTTTGGGGAGTATTTTTTGGAAGGGCCATCCTGCCTGACACTGCAGTGCCACTCCTAGATGGACCAGGTGATTGTGTCGGCCACTAGGGTCGCTTAGCTTACTCACACAGCTACCTCATTGCGCCTCTTTTTTTTTTGCGTCATGTGCTGTTTGGGTGTATTTTTTGAAAGGGCCATCCTGCCTGACACTGCAGTGCCACTCCTAGATGGGCCAGGTGTTTGTGTCGGCCACTAGGGTAGCTTAGCTTACTCACACAGCTACCTCATTGCGCCTCTTTTTTTTTGCGTCATGTGCTGTTTGGTGAGTATTTTTTGGAAGGGCCATCCTGCCTGACACTGCAGTGCCACTCCTAGATGGGCCAGGTGTTTGTGTCGGCCACTAGGGTCGCTTAGCTTACTCACACAGCAACCTCATTGCGCCTCTTTTTTTCTTTGCGTCATGTGCTGTTTGGGGAGTATTTTTTGGAAGGGCCATCCTGCCTGACACTGCAGTGCCACTCCTAGATGGGCCAGGTGTTTGTGTCGGCCACTAGGGTCGCTTAGCTTACTCACACAGCTACCTCATTGCGCCTCTTTTTTTTTTGCGTCATGTGCTGTTTGGGTGTATTTTTTGGAAGGGCCATCCTGCCTGACACTGCAGTGCCACTCCTAGATGGGCCAGGTGTTTGTGTCGGCCACTAGGGTCGCTTAGCTTACTCACACAGCTACCTCATTGCGCCTCTTTTTTTCTTTGCGTCATGTTCTGTTTGGGGAGTATTTTTTGGAAGGGCCATCCTGCCTGACACTGCAGTGCCACTCCTAGATGGACCAGGTAATTGTGTCGGCCATTAGGGTCGCTAAGCTTACTTACACAGCTACCTCATTGCGCCTCTTTTTTTTCTTCTTTGCGTCATGTGCTGTTTGGGGAGTATTTTTTGGAAGGGCCATCCTGCCTGACACTGCAGTGCCACTCCTAGATGGGCCAGGTGTTTGTGTCGGCCACTAGGGTCACTTAGCTTACTCACACAGCTACCTCATTGCGCCTCTTTTTTTTCTTCTTTGCGTCATGTGCTGTTTGGGGTGTTTTTTTTGGAAGGGCCATCCTGCGTGACACTGCAGTGACACTCAAAGATGGGCAAGGTGTTTGTGTCGGCCACTAGGGTCGCTTAGCTTACTCACACAGCTACCTCATTGCGTCTCTTTTTTTCTTTGCGTCATGTGCTGTTTGGGGAGTATTTTTTGGAAGGGCCATCCTGCCTGACACTGCAGTGCCACTCCTAGATGGGCCAGGTGTTTGTGTCGGCCATTAGGGTCGCTTAGCTTACTCACACAGCTACCTCATTGCGCCTCTTTTTTTTCTTCTTTGCGTCATGTGCTTTTTGGGGAGTATTTTTTGGAAGGGCCATCCTGCCTGACACTGCAGTGCCACTCCTAGATGGGCCAGGTGTTTTTTTGTCGGCCACTAGGGTCGCTTAGCTTACTCACACAACTACCTCATTGCGCCTCTTTTTTTCTTTGCGTCATGTGCTGTTTGGGGAGTATTATTTGGATGGGCCATCCTGCCTGACACTGCAGTTCCACTCCTAGATGGGCAAGGTGTTTGTGACGGCAACTAGGGTCGCTTAGCTTACTCACACAGCTACCTCATTGCGCCTCTTTTTTTCTTTGCGTCATGTGCTGTTTGGGGAGTATTTTTTGGAAGGGCCATCCTGCCTGACACTGCAGTGCCACTCCTAGATGGACCAGGTGTTTGTGTTGGCCACTAGGGTCGCTTAGCTTACTCACACAGCTACCTCATTGCGCCTCTCTTTTTCTTTGCGTTATGTGCTGTTTGGGGAGTATTTTTTGGAAGGGCCATCCTGCCTGACACTGCAGTGCCACTCCTAGATGGCCAGGTGTTTGTGTCGGCCAGTAGGGTCGCTTAGCTTACTCACACAGCTACCTCATTGCGCCTCTTTTTTTCTTTGCATCATGTGCTGTTTGGGGAGTATTTTTTGGAAGGGCCATCCTGCCTGACACTGCAGTTCCACTCCTAGATGGACCAGGTGTTTGTGTCGGCCACTAGGGTCACTTAGCTTACTCACACAGCTACCTCATTGCGCCTCTTTTTTTCTTTGCGTCATGTGCTGTTTGGGGAGTATTTTTTGGAAGGGCCATCCTGCCTGACACTGCAGTGCCACTCCTAGATGGACAAGGTGTTTGTGTCGGCCACTAGGGTCGCTTAGCTTACTCACACAGCTACCTCATTGCGCCTCTCTTTTTCTTTGTGTCATGTGCTGTTTGGGGAGTATTTTTTGGAAGGGCCATCCTGCCTGACACTGCAGTGCCACTCCTAGATGGCCAGGTGTTTGTGTCGGCCACTAGGGTCGCTTAGCTTACTCACACAGCTACCTCATTGCGCCTCTTTTTTTCTTTGCATCATGTGTTGTTTGGGGAGTATTTTTTGGAAGGGCCATCCTGCCTGACACTGCAGTGCCACACCTAGATGGGCCAGGTGTTTGTGTCGCCCATTAGGGTCGCTTAGCTTACTTACACAGCTACCTCATTGCGCCTCTTTTTTTTCTTCTTTGCGTCATGTGCTGTTTGGGGAGTATTTTTTGGAAGGGCCATCCTGCCTGACACTGCAGTGCCACTCCTAGATGGGCCAGGTGTTTGTGTCGGCCACTAGGGTCACTTAGCTTACTCACACAGCTACCTCATTGCGCCTCTTTTTTTTCTTCTTTGCGTCATGTGCTGTTTGGGGAGTTTTTTTTGGAAGGGCCATCCTGCGTGACACTGCAGTGACACTCAAAGATGGGCAAGGTGTTTGTGTCGGCCACTAGGGTCGCTTAGCTTACTCACACAGCTACCTCATTGCGCCTCTTTTTTTCTTTGCGTCATGTGCTGTTTGGGGAGTATTTTTTGGAAGGGCCATCCTGCCTGACACTGCAGTGCCACTCCTAGATGGGCCAGGTGTTTTTTTGTCAGCCACTAGGGTCGCTTAGCTTACTCACACAGCTACCTCATTGCGCCTCTTTTTTTCTTTGCGTCATGTGCTGTTTGGGGGAGTATTTTTTTGGAAGGGCCATCCTGCCTGACACTGCAGTTCCACTCCTAGATGGGCCAGGTGTTTGTGTCGGCCACTAGGGTCGCTTAGCTTACTCACACAGCTACCTCATTGCGCCTCTTTTTTTCTTTGCGTCATGTGCTGTTTGGGGAGTATTTTTTGGAAGGGCCATCCTGCCTGACACTGCAGTGCCACTCCTAGATGGACCAGGTGTTTGTGTCGGCCACTAGGGTCGCTTAGCTTACTCACACAGCTACCTCATTGCGCCTCTCTTTTTCTTTGTGTCATGTGCTGTTTGGGGAGTATTTTTTGGAAGGGCCATCCTGCCTGACACTGCAGTGCCACTCCTAGATGGCCAGGTGTTTGTGTCGGCCACTAGGGTCGCTTAGTTTACTCACACAGCTACCTCATTGCGCCTCTTTTTTTCTTTGCATCATGTGCTGTTTGGGGAGTATTTTTTGGAAGGGCCATCCTGCCTGACACTGCAGTGCCACTCCTAGATGGCCAGGTGTTTGTGTCGGCCACTAGGGTCGCTTAGCTTACTCACACAGCAACCTCATTGCGCCTCTTTTTTTCTTTGCGTCATGTGCTGTTTGGGGAGTATTTTTTGGAAGGGCCATCCTGCCTGACACTGCAGTGCCACTCCTAGATGGGCCAGGTGTTTGTGTCGGCCATTAGGGTCGCTTAGCTTACTTACACAGCTACCTCATTGCGCCTCTTTTTTTTCTTCTTTGCGTCATGTGCTGTTTGGGGAGTATTTTTTGGAAGGGCCATCCTGCCTGACACTGCAGTGCCACTCCTAGATGGGCCAGGTGTTTGTGTCGGCCACTAGGGTCGCTTAGCTTACTCACACAGCTACCTCATTGCGCCTCTTTTTTTTTTTGCGTCATGTGCTGTTTGGGTGTATTTTTTGGAAGGGCCATCCTGCCTGACACTGCAGTGCCACTCCTAGATGGGCAGGTGTTTGTGTCGGCCACTAGGGTCGCTTAGCTTACTCACACAGCTACCTCATTGCGCCTCTTTTTTTTTTGCGTCATGTGCTGTTTGGGTGTATTTTTTGGAAGGGCCATCCTGCCTGACACTGCAGTGCCACTCCTAGATGGGCCAGGTGTTTGTGTCGGCCACTAGGGTCACTTAGCTTACTCACACAGCTACCTCATTGCGCCTCTTTTTTTTCTTCTTTGCGTCATGTGCTGTTTGGGGAGTATTTTTTGGAAGGGCCATCCTGCCTGACACTGCAGTGCCACTCCTAGATGGGCCAGGTGTTTTTTTTGTCAGCCACTAGGGTCGCTTAGCTTACTCACACAGCTACCTCATTGCGCCTCTTTTTTTCTTTGCGTCATGTGCTGTTTGGGGGAGTATTTTTTTGGAAGGGCCATCCTGCCTGACACTGCAGTTCCACTCCTAGATGGGCCAGGTGTTTGTGTCGGCCACTAGGGTCGCTTAGCTTACTCACACAGCTACCTCATTGCGCCTCTTTTTTTCTTTGCGTCATGTGCTGTTTGGGGGAGTATTTTTTTGGAAGGGCCATCCTGCCTGACACTGCAGTTCCACACCTAGATGGGCCAGGTGTTTGTGTCGGCCATTAGGGTCGCTTAGCTTACTTACACAGCTACCTCATTGCGCCTCTTTTTTTTCTTCTTTGCGTCATGTGCTGTTTGGGGAGTATTTTTTGGAAGGGCCATCCTGCCTGACACTGCAGTGCCACTCCTAGATGGGCCAGGTGTTTGTGTCGGCCACTAGGGTCGCTTAGCTTACTTACACAGCTACCTCATTGCGCCTCTTTTTTTTCTTCTTTGCGTCATGTGCTGTTTGGGGAGTATTTTTTGGAAGGGCCATCCTGCCTGACACTGCAGTGCCACTCCTAGATGGGCCAGGTGTTTGTGTCGGCCACTAGGGTAGCTTAGCTTACTCACACAGCTACCTCATTGCGCCTCTTTTTTTTTGCGTCATGTGCTGTTTGGTGAGTATTTTTTGGAAGGGCCATCCTGCCTGACACTGCAGTGCCACTCCTAGATGGGCCAGGTGTTTGTGTCGGCCACTAGGGTCGCTTAGCTTACTCACACAGCAACCTCATTGCGCCTCTTTTTTTCTTTGCGTCATGTGCTGTTTGGGGAGTATTTTTTGGAAGGGCCATCCTGCCTGACACTGCAGTGCCACTCCTAGATGGGCCAGGTGTTTGTGTCGGCCATTAGGGTCGCTTAGCTTACTTACACAGCTACCTCATTGCGCCTCTTTTTTTTCTTCTTTGCGTCATGTGCTGTTTGGGGAGTATTTTTTGGAAGGGCCATCCTGCCTGACACTGCAGTGCCACTCCTAGATGGGCCAGGTGTTTGTGTCGGCCACTAGGGTCGCTTAGCTTACTCACACAGCTACCTCATTGCGCCTCTTTTTTTTTTGCGTCATGTGCTGTTTGGGTGTATTTTTTGAAAGGGCCATCCTGCCTGACACTGCAGTGCCACTCCTAGATGGGCCAGGTGTTTGTGTCGGCCACTAGGGTAGCTTAGCTTACTCACACAGCTACCTCATTGCGCCTCTTTTTTTTTGCGTCATGTGCTGTTTGGTGAGTATTTTTTGGAAGGGCCATCCTGCCTGACACTGCAGTGCCACTCCTAGATGGGCCAGGTGTTTGTGTCGGCCACTAGGGTCGCTTAGCTTACTCACACAGCAACCTCATTGCGCCTCTTTTTTTCTTTGCGTCATGTGCTGTTTGGGGAGTATTTTTTGGAAGGGCCATCCTGCCTGACACTGCAGTGCCACTCCTAGATGGGCCAGGTGTTTGTGTCGGCCACTAGGGTCGCTTAGCTTACTCACACAGCTACCTCATTGCGCCTCTTTTTTTTTTGCGTCATGTGCTGTTTGGGGAGTATTTTTTGGAAGGGCCATCCTGCCTGACACTGCAGTGCCACTCCTAGATGGGCCAGGTGTTTGTGTCGGCCACTAGGGTCGCTTAGCTTACTCACACAGCTACCTCATTGCGCCTCTTTTTTTCTTTGCGTCATGTTCTGTTTGGGGAGTATTTTTTGGAAGGGCCATCCTGCCTGACACTGCAGTGCCACTCCTAGATGGACCAGGTGATTGTGTCGGCCATTAGGGTCGCTTAGCTTACTTACACAGCTACCTC
Organism: Pseudophryne corroboree; assembly: GCF_028390025.1. Taxonomy (NCBI): domain Eukaryota; kingdom Metazoa; phylum Chordata; class Amphibia; order Anura; family Myobatrachidae; genus Pseudophryne; species Pseudophryne corroboree. The sequence continues at coordinate 487,964,588 of NC_086450.1, forward strand.
ATTGCGCCTCTTTTTTTTCTTCTTTGCGTCATGTGCTGTTTGGGGAGTATTTTTTGGAAGGGCCATCCTGCCTGACACTGCAGTGCCACTCCTAGATGGGCCAGGTGTTTGTGTCGGCCACTAGGGTCACTTAGCTTACTCACACAGCTACCTCATTGCGCCTCTTTTTTTTCTTCTTTGCGTCATGTGCTGTTTGGGGTGTTTTTTTTGGAAGGGCCATCCTGCGTGACACTGCAGTGACACTCAAAGATGGGCAAGGTGTTTGTGTCGGCCACTAGGGTCGCTTAGCTTACTCACACAGCTACCTCATTGCGCCTCTTTTTTTTCTTCTTTGCGTCATGTGCTTTTTGGGGAGTATTTTTTGGAAGGGCCATCCTGCCTGACACTGCAGTGCCACTCCTAGATGGGCCAGGTGTTTTTTTGTCGGCCACTAGGGTCGCTTAGCTTACTCACACAACTACCTCATTGCGCCTCTTTTTTTCTTTGCGTCATGTGCTGTTTGGGGAGTATTATTTGGAAGGGCCATCCTGCCTGACACGGCAGTTCCACTCCTAGATGGGCCAGGTGTTTGTGACGGCAACTAGGGTCGCTTAGCTTACTCACACAGCTACCTCATTGCGCCTCTTTTTTTCTTTGCGTCATGTGCTGTTTGGGGAGTATTTTTTGGAAGGGCCATCCTGCCTGACACTGCAGTGCCACTCCTAGATGGACCAGGTGTTTGTGTCGGCCACTAGGGTCGCTTAGCTTACTCACACAGCTACCTCATTGCGCCTCTCTTTTTCTTTGCGTCATGTGCTGTTTGGGGAGTATTTTTTGGAAGGGCCATCCTGCCTGACACTGCAGTGCCACTCCTAGATGGCCAGGTGTTTGTGTCGGCCAGTAGGGTCACTTAGCTTACTCACACAGCTACCTCATTGCGCCTCTTTTTTTCTTTGCATCATGTGCTGTTTGGGGAGTATTTTTTGGAAGGGCCATCCTGCCTGACACTGCAGTTCCACTCCTAGATGGACCAGGTGTTTGTGTCGGCCACTAGGGTCACTTAGCTTACTCACACAGCTACCTCATTGCGCCTCTTTTTTTCTTTGCGTCATGTGCTGTTTGGGGAGTATTTTTTGGAAGGGCCATCCTGCCTGACACTGCAGTGCCACTCCTAGATGGACAAGGTGTTTGTGTCGGCCACTAGGGTCGCTTAGCTTACTCACACAGCTACCTCATTGCGCCTCTCTTTTTCTTTGTGTCATGTGCTGTTTGGGGAGTATTTTTTGGAAGGGCCATCCTGCCTGACACTGCAGTGCCACTCCTAGATGGCCAGGTGTTTGTGTCGGCCACTAGGGTCGCTTAGCTTACTCACACAGCTACCTCATTGCGCCTCTTTTTTTCTTTGCATCATGTGTTGTTTAGGGAGTATTTTTTGGAAGGGCCATCCTGCCTGACACTGCAGTGCCACACCTAGATGGGCCAGGTGTTTGTGTCGGCCATTAGGGTCGCTTAGCTTACTTACACAGCTACCTCATTGCGCCTCTTTTTTTTCTTCTTTGCGTCATGTGCTGTTTGGGGAGTATTTTTTGGAAGGGCCATCCTGCCTGACACTGCAGTGCCACTCCTAGATGGGCCAGGTGTTTGTGTCGGCCACTAGGGTCACTTAGCTTACTCACACAGCTACCTCATTGCGCCTCTTTTTTTTCTTCTTTGCGTCATGTGCTGTTTGGGGAGTTTTTTTTGGAAGGGCCATCCTGCGTGACACTGCAGTGACACTCAAAGATGGGCAAGGTGTTTGTGTCGGCCACTAGGGTCGCTTAGCTTACTCACACAGCTACCTCATTGCGCCTCTTTTTTTCTTTGCGTCATGTGCTGTTTGGGGAGTATTTTTTGGAAGGGCCATCCTGCCTGACACTGCAGTGCCACTCCTAGATGGGCCAGGTGTTTTTTTGTCAGCCACTAGGGTCGCTTAGCTTACTCACACAGCTACCTCATTGCGCCTCTTTTTTCTTTGCGTCATGTGCTGTTTGGGGGAGTATTTTTTTGGAAGGGCCATCCTGCCTGACACTGCAGTTCCACTCCTAGATGGGCCAGGTGTTTGTGTCGGCCACTAGGGTCGCTTAGCTTACTCACACAGCTACCTCATTGCGCCTCTTTTTTTCTTTGCGTCATGTGCTGTTTGGGGAGTATTTTTTGGAAGGGCCATCCTGCCTGACACTGCAGTGCCACTCCTAGATGGACCAGGTGTTTGTGTCGGCCACTAGGGTCGCTTAGCTTACTCACACAGCTACCTCATTGCGCCTCTCTTTTTCTTTGTGTCATGTGCTGTTTGGGGAGTATTTTTTGGAAGGGCCATCCTGCCTGACACTGCAGTGCCACTCCTAGATGGCCAGGTGTTTGTGTCGGCCACTAGGGTCGCTTAGTTTACTCACACAGCTACCTCATTGCGCCTCTTTTTTTCTTTGCATCATGTGCTGTTTGGGGAGTATTTTTTGGAAGGGCCATCCTGCTTGACACTGCAGTGCCACTCCTAGATGGGCCAGGTGTTTGTGTCGGCCACTAGGGTCGCTTAACTTACTCACACAGCTACCTCATTGCGCCTCTTTTTTTCTTTGCGTCATGTGCTGTTTGGGGAGTATTTTTTGGAAGGGCCATCCTGCCTGACACTGCAGTGCAACTCCTAGATGGGGCAGGTGTTTGTGTCGGCCACTAGGGTCGCTTAGCTTACTCACACAGCTACCTCATTGCGCCTCTTTTTTTCTTTGCGTCATGTGCTGTTTGGGGAGTATTTTTTGGAAGGGCCATCCAGCCTGACACTGCAGTGCCACTCCTAGATGGGCCAGCTGTTTGTGTCGGCAACTTGGGTCGCTTAGCTTACCCATCCAGCGACCTCGGTGCAAATTTTAGGACTAAAAATAATATTGTGAGGTGTGAGGTATTCAGAATAGACTGAAAATGAGTGTAAATTATGGTTATTGAGGTTATTAATACTATGGGATCAAAATGACCCCCAAATTCAATGATTTAAGCTGTTTTTTAGGGTTTTTTGATACCTGCCTGCCGCACTGTGTAAAATGGGGGCACCTGCCTGCGTACTGTGTAAAATGGGGATACCTGCCTACCGTACTGTGTAAAGTGGGGATACCTGCCTGCCGCATTGTGTAAAATGGGGATATCGCACTGGGCGCCACAAGGTGTAGAACCGGCCCTATGTGACACCATTACATAAGACGGGTAAAAAACTCCTGAAATTGAGATTGTGAACAAGTCCGCTGTTCACATGACAGATGCATAGTGTAAATGGAATTTGTTTGTTTTGACATGATATGCGGATATATATATATATATATATATATAGATCCAGCGTGGACCGGCACTCCCACAGCTTGAGTTATGTGCCCCGGTGCCCTCTGGTACAAATAAGGTAGACTAGAAGCAATGAAGTATTCAGCGGCACTGACACGTCCCTTTGTCGAGTAACTCACCTTGACAAAAGGACGTGTATATATATATATATATATATATATATATACACATTTATTTTTTTAACAATTATATATGCAAAATCTTTTCTGTAGATGTGAGTGGTAGTTTTTATGTTATTAATCAGTTGCATATGTGAAGAGCATAATCAGCTTTGCGGTGCCATTCTTAATGGTTTTTAGTGTTGAAGATTTACAGAATATGCTTTTATGTTTTTCAATAATGTTTTAAGCACATTCTTCCCCACTTATTGCAGTTCCTAAGGTTGCAGACCGTGATCAGGCCACAAGAATGGAACTACTAGCCATGCAGGCAGACATCCAGCCCTGCTGAGAAATGTCTCAAATTTGTTACATTTAATTTGATTACAATTTGTTACATTTAATTTAATATTTTGTAAAAAAAAAAAACCTCAGAAAATGATTATACAATTTTTTTATTAAGCAGCGTCTTTATTAAACTATTGTTTCTCTTTATCTGTTTTTTTTACTGTAGCATCTACATTGTGTTACTGCAATATGTGATGTTTGTTATTTTTGCTACATTTCATTTGTGTCTCTTTCCTTTTTTTGTGTGTGTGTGTAGGGGGGCTTTACCACATCACTAATTTAAAACACTACATATTTAAATATATAGTTTATAAAAATAGTATTGTGTTTTGTGCAAGTAGGTCAACAAACATATTTTGTGCAAACAGTATGTTTGTTGCCTTAATTGCTGAATGTGATTGGTCTATTAGGTTATCAAACGCTTCATATTGCAGTGTTTGATCACTTAATTAATTAAAAACGCGGGAGTGTCTGAAGAAACGGGGGATTGTCTGGACGAACGCTGGGTGTGTTTGTGACATTAAACCAGGAACGAAAAGGACTGAGCTGATCGCAGTGTAGGAGTAAGTCTCGAGCTACTCAGAAACTGCAAATACATTTTTATTTGCAATTCTGCAAAGCTAAGATTCACTCCCAGTGGGCGGCGGCTTAGCGTGTAATTTCTGCAAAAAGTAGCTAGCGAGCGAACAACTCGGAATGAGGGACTTAGCTAGCTATGCATGCTGGGTCAGGGGAGCTGTGAGTAGCCATTTTCTATTCACACATGGACAGAGACACATTGTTATCCATCCTCTAGCTGGTAATCGTACTAGATGGTGAGTTAATTACTTTAACTGCAATCTATGGTGGTAATTCCGAGTTGTTCGCTATTTTTTTCGTTCGCACAACATATTCGCAAAGTTGTGATTATGTTGTAAAATTGCAATAATCCACCCCCATCGTAAATTTGCTATTTCGTACGCAGTACTACACATGGTAGGCGTATGCCAAATTACAGCGCATTATTGCGAATCCAACGCATACACACAAACCTCATCGCAAAAATACGATGTCATCGTAGATTTACGCATTCCTCTTAAATATGCTAAGTTTTGTGCAAACAAACGCACAGCAATGGTTTTTTTACCTAATTTAGATGACACCTTGCAATTCAAACTCAGCAAGCGTCCCTCAATTATAAATCCAATTAGTGTAATAATTGGTTGTGTGCATAACCAATTAAGTCTGCAAAGAATACCTCAAGAAAACTTTGTAGGCATAATTGGACATTACCGTGTTTTTTTTTAAAGAAGTGCAAGAGATGTGTAAACTGTGCCTGACATAAATGTAGATAGCATAATTTGGTGTGTATGTTTAGTGTGTGAATGTATGTGTTAATTTGTATGTAATAAATAAGAATTAAACTCGTAATTTTTTTTGTGTTTTTTTTGTTAGGTAACCAATTTCTGCTTTGCAATATGCTTTTAGATTGATGCTTAAAAAACATCACAAGCGCATAACAGTAAATAATGATTTTTTATTTTGTAAACATTTGTTGTTTTTTAATTTTTTAAACATAATTTTTTTTTTTTTTTGTGTTAAATTAAATTTGTCAAATTATTGACTTCGGCCAACATGGCCTCCAAATGCTGTTTCAAATGCCCAACGATGCCTGCCAGGCTTGTGGGATCTCCAATGGCACCATCTGAAATGCAGAGTAAAAATGTAAAAAAAAACATAACTCACATTACCTATTACGTCACAATTCCACAAAGCACACTTTCATATCAAATTATGTATGTATAAATGACTAAACAGTAGCATACCAACACACAAGCATACTCAGCAATGTTTGTTATAGCAGAATTACAATGTGTAAAAGTCTACCACACCATGATGTACATTTACTAAGATGGGAGTTCTATTTAGGGTGTGATGTTGTCCATAGCAACAAATCACATTCTACTTCTCTTCTAGAAGGTGGGAAATAACTGTAACTTTGTTTTTGTTTGGTTGCTATGGTAAACATCCAATCTTGAATCACAACCCCAAATTAGTACATGTAACCCCATACTGGTCTTCATTCACATCTGTAGTGAAGCAGACTTGTTTTTTGTGCTGTTTTGACCTGCATCATCACACTGCATATCAACATCTTCAGAAGGACAACATATCCTAGCATGCCCACACTCCCTGAAAGCCTGCCTTACAAAATAAATAAGGTCAAACAGATTTTAAAAAAGCAAATAAGCATTTTGTGAGTGTAACTTTCACAACACAAATCATTGTGTCGTTAGGCTGGCTAACAAAGTGACTCCTGCGACTTTTAAAAGAAAATATTGCAGTACACAAGCTCAATTGTAAAAGTAAAAACACACAAAAATTAACACTCAGGTCTAAATGTGTTGCATATAATGTTTCACATACAAACCTTGTTGTGCAGGCAAACCTGTCGACATAGTGATTTACAACCAGATTTAGACACTGTACATATAATGTCCCACACACAAATGTGAATGCATCATCCATACCATGATGAAGAAGACAAGCATTTAACCTAGACCAAAGATTGTCCACAGTACAACAATGCATTTATTTGATTGTTTGTTGTATTTTTAAAAATTTTAAATAAGGAATGTGTGCGAACTTACTCTCCTCTGCCACTTGGCAACCTCCCTCTAGTGGCTCTGGGGCCTCTGCTGCCCATTCTGTAGGCGACGTTGGCTGGCTGGGGGATGGAGGCTGGGTGGGGGATAGGTGCTGGCTGGGGGATGGAGGCTGGAGGGGTGAGGTTGGCTGGATGGGGGATGGGTGCTGGATGGGGGAAGGAGGCAGGATGGGGGAAGGAGGGTCCAATTGTGTGACAGGATGGAAGGGGGAGGTACTTTCAGAGTGGGTTTTGGAATTATAGGGTGTGGGTGGTGGTGTGATTTTTTTGGGACACAGAGCGTGAGGGGGCAGAGAGGGGAATTTAGAAAAAGTGTGGGATTAAGCTGGAGAGGGGGTGTGGGCTGGAGAGGGGGATTGGGAAAGAGAGTGGGCTTGGGCTGGAGAGGGGGAGTGGGAAAATGATGCTGAGGTGGCTGGAGAGGGTGAGGTGGCTGGAGAGGGGGTTGGGCAGGAGAGGGGGCTTGTGCTGGAGAGGGGGATTGGGCAGGAGAAGGTGAGGTGGCTGGAGAGGGGGAATGGGCAGGAGAGGGTGAGGTGGCTGGAGATGGGGATTGGTCAGGAGAGGCTGAGGTGGCTGGAGAGGGGGATTGGGCAGGAGAGGGGGATTGGGCAGGAGAGGGTGAGGTGGCTGGAGATGGGTATTGGTCAGGAGAGGCTGAGGTGGCTGGAGAGGGGGATTGGGCAGGAGAGGGTGAGGTGGCTGGAGAGGGGGATTGGGCAGGAGAGGGTGAGGTGGCTGGAGAGGGGGATTGGTCAGGAGAGGCTGAGGTGGCTGGAGAGGGGGATTGGGCAGGAGAGGCTGAGGTGGCTGGAGAGGGGGATTGGGCAGGAGAGGCTGAGGTGGCTGGAGAGGGGGATTGGGCAGGAGAGGGTGAGGTGGCTGGAGATGGGGATTGGTCAGGAGAGGCTGAGGTGGCTGGAGAGGGGGATTGGGCAGGAGAGGGTGAGGTGGCTGGAGAGGGGGATTGGTCAGGAGAGGGTGAGGTGGCTGGAGATGGGGATTGGTCAGGAGAGGGTGAGGTGGCTGGAGATGGGGATTGGTCAGGAGAGGCTGAGGTGGCTGGAGAGGGGGATTGGGCAGGAGAGGGTGAGGTGGCTGGAGAGGCGGATTGGGCAGGAGAGGGTGAGGTGGCTGGAGATGGGGATTGGTCAGGAGAGGCTGAGGTGGCTGGAGAGGGGGATTGGGCAGGAGAGGGTGAGGTGGCTGGAGAGGGGGATTGGGCAGGAGAGGGTGAGGTGGCTGGAGAGGGGGATTGGGCAGGAGAGGCTGAGGTGGCTGGAGAGAGGGGGATTGGGCAGGAGAGGGGGATTGGGCAGGAGAGGCTGAGGTGGCTGGAGAGGGGGATTGGGCAGGAGAGGCTGAGGTGGCTGGAGAGAGGGGGATTGGGCAGGAGAGGGGGATTGGGCAGGAGAGGTGGAGGGTGATCCAGAAGGGGATGGGGCTGGCGGATGTGGCTGTTGTGGCCTCCCAGCACCAGCACCTTGCCGTTGTGCTCGCCCTAGAATGACATTTCATTTTTGGGTTAAAACATATACATTTAGAACATCAGCATATTCCTATTACTCTGTTCTGTACCATGTTTTACTGGTGATGTTGGCATTAGCAAACAATCATATTATAAATAAACTTTCTTAAACACCTTCTATCCGATAATAAATAGATTCGGAATGTTTGTTATAGCCAACATCCCATGTTCTAAAATTCACCAACAAGCAGAGTATTCTGTTCCTCCTGGAAAAGGTCATGTTGGGAGGTATGCATCACTGCTTAACCTACCTACACACACTCATGCTTATTGTAAGTGTGCAAATTTTCACACTCTCACTTAGTGAAAGTATGCAAAGGTTATGCGTAAAAATAAAACATAAATCTGTGTACTCACCACATTTTGTCAGAACAATCAGCTGAACAGTCCCAAAGTGACCAACATTTAGAATCATATGTTGTTTTTATTGTTAAAAGAAACCAGGATGAGAAAAAAAAAAATGGCAACGTAACAAGATTTAACAAAGAATAAAAACATTGTAAGGTTAACATGTTTGAATATTTACATAAACAAATAATAATATATTCACACACACCAAAACAATTACACCTAAATGACACCTAAATGACATCAGAGAAAAATGAACATAAACAGACAGTGTTTTTTTGTAATTTGTAGAAATAGGTCAAAATACACTATACCTGAAATATTCTTGCACAATGCTTGCCCTTACTTCACTTCCCCTCCGGGAAACACTCCCCCCACCGAATCTCCAGCCAACCCCTGGCTCCTCATCTGGCAATTCCTCTGTGTGAGGAAGCTCAACGCGACTCCTTACCGCGATGTTATGGAGGATAGTGCACAGGACCACTATTTTACTTGCCATCTCCGGCGAATACATGATGTCGCCACCAGTGCGGTGGAGCACACGAAAGCGTCCTTTAAGGACACCAATTGTGAGCTCCACCAGCTGTCTAGTGGCAGTAAGCGCAGAGTTAAATACCGTCTGTGGTCCTGGCCTGGGCTTACGGTAAGGAGTCATGAGCCAGGGGGTGCAAGGATATCCATGGTCTCCTGTTTGATGAGAAGATAAAATTAGATTTACAATATTATTTAATTCAAAATTTAGTGATTACAAATTTGGACAAAAACTCACCCAATAAGCACATGTCTTGTCCTGGTCTTGATCTCAATCTCTGCCATATCCCTGATTGTTTAATGACATGGGCATCATGGGAGTTCCCCAGGAACTTAGCATTCAGGGACAGGATCTGGAGGGATGGCCCACAAACAACCATTACATTCAGGGAATTAAACAGTTTCCTGTTTCTATAAATTTCTTCATTATGTCTTGGTGGCACAATAGCTACATGTGTGCCATCCACAACCCCAATAACATGTGGGAAGCGACTACCACCTTCCTCAAATTGCCGCTTCACCACATCTAGGGCACCAACATCCAAAGGCATAGCAATAAATTGCTTCACACGCTTTATGAAAGCCTGGCTGACACGCCGCAGGACCTTACTGAACTGGCCCTGCGACATGCCAACCAGGTCTCCCACAACATGTTGGAATGAACCAGTGGCAACAAAATGTAACACAGCAAGGAATTGTGTCAATGGTGGTATTGCTGTAGGATACCGAATTGAAGACTCCAGATCACTCTCTATTATGGAGAGAGTGTCTAGGATTAGATGAGGTGGCAGCCTGTATCTCCGCAAAACCACATCATCAGGCATCCCAAAAAGGAGGACACGTGTACGGAAAATTGGTGGCCTAGCACGCCTCCGTTGCCTTGGTTGATGAGGAGCCGGTTGCGTTTGGAGGGCTGGCGGTTGGGGTGGGAGTGCTTCCGTGGGTTGGGGTGGGAGGGCTTCAGCAGCCACAAAAACCAACATCACCAACTTAAAATGAAGGTAACAATATTGAGAATAAGACAATTTAAAAACACACATTGTCATCCATAATCAAAGTAAAAGTGTATGGGTGTTAACTTACTGCGGGAGCATACGACATTTCTTCTGGAATCAATTACGGCACAAGTACAAATTTGGAAACAAAAGTGAAAACTCAAATTAGATAAGTGGTTCAAACATAGGTTATCAAATCAAAATCAAAAATTTGAAACAATCCAAACATACCCATATAATAACATCAACAATATATATTCTAACAACTAAGTATGAATAATGTAATTTAGTTTTAAAAATCAAAACACATTCTTTTAAAAATGGGTCCCTTTAGTAGCTATTACAGCCAAGAACAGCCCTACTTTGAGCAAAATATTAAAAATACACAATCAAAATTAAGATTTAAAAAAAAAAATGTGTTTAAAAACATAAGAAAAACACTTTTAACACACACGTACTCCACGACACACAGGCCTAGGGTACTTACCTGCTCAAGAAAGCACAAGGGAATTTCTTATGATAATAAACAAAATAAATGAGGCTAATTTGCCAGAAATCAAACACAGGATAACTTCTCCCAAAAAACAGACCTACAAGAGACACACAAGGAGGCTAAGAGCACATATAGACAATTAACACAAAGAGCAACAAACACAGGCCTAGGGTACTTACCTGCTCAAGAAAGCACAAGTGAATTTCTTATGATAAATAAAAAAAAAAGAGGCTAATTTGCCAGAAATCAAACACAGGATAACTTCTCCCAAAAATCAGACCTACAAGAGACACACAAGGAGGCAAAGAGCACAAATAACAAAACAAACAAATATAACATAAACACTAAAGTACAGGTTAGCCTAAAAAAAAAAAAACATTTCTAATACAAACAGACATCCTACCAAATACAGAAACGCAACTCCATTGCACCACCAAACATACTTGCCTTTAAAAATGTCTAATGTAGGAATACTCACAAACGAAACTTCGCCAAAAAAACGCACTACGCTCTACATGCTAGAAGCTAATAAACGGAAATCTGTATGCTTGACAATGCAAAAATTACTCACTCTGCAAAGTACAAACGACCACCTTCTCACACCAAACACACAAACTCCTTTCATCACTCACAGTCTGCAAACCAGGCCCTTAAATAAGCAGTACAATCAGTAACACTATTAGCATAATGTACACCTGTGTGAATTAACGCTGCGCACGTAGCTATAAATACCCACACACCTGTGCCTACAGACATGTCATCACCAACATGGCTACTCGTGAGGATTTAGCAGCAGAGATGGACCGCATTACGCAGCAGCAGGTGGCATTGGCAAAAAAACGCATAGAATGCCAGAGACGAATGCTGGAATCCGCCTCTGCAGATTCGGAAGAGGCAGGACCCAGTACTCAGGAAATTCCAGCTTCTGAGCCCCAACAATTAAGTGGGGATACCCTGCCACACACACATACTGGGCAAACTGAGGGAGAATCATCATTAGCCACACAAGCACAACATACAGAAGCTGCTAGTGATGAGGAAGATGGTGAGGAGCAACAGGAGCAAAGCTCACAGGCTACCTCAAGACGTAAAAAAAGACAGCCAGCATTCACTAAGAGGAAGTTACGTGTTTTGGTCACGCAGGCCATGTCCAAAATACATAGAGGACCGAAAAACATGGGTGCTGCTACGAAAGATCACATCTGGAGGGACATCACACATTCTGTGAATGAAGTCGGCTCTGTCGTCAGAACATCACAGGAAGTTAGACGACGGTAAGTGCATCTTGACAGTCCATTCTCTGTGCTAAGTAGTCTTAAAAAGGAAGTTACATGTGATGTTGTGTATAGCAATCAAAAGCAGAACATGTGTCCTAGATATTATTTCCTTAAATAATAATACTCTACCTTGCCCCTATTTTTCAAAAAATATGTAGTTGGGCCGACTTCAAATCCCGCCTGAAGGGCAAGAGGTCTGCGGAGTGGAATGCCTCAAGGGCTACAGGTGGAGGACCAGCTGTCGCTGTGGAGTATACAGAGTTGGAGGAGATGGCGATGGACTGTGTGAGTTATGAGGAGGGGACAGGGGTGTCTCATATGGACACGGACCTGCCTGAGATCCTGACGGAACATGACTTACCAGGTAAGTTTACACACATATTTGTCTGGTATTTAAACTGTTTAAAAAAACAAAAAATAATTATTTATTCTACTCTTTTCCCACACATTCTTCTATTTGCTTGCCACATAACACAGCACAGGGGGGTGAGCAGTTGGAGTCACAGGAGGGTTATGTGGCTGAGGCTGAGGTGGAGGGACCTAGTGGGTCTGGCAGTGTGGGCCCACAAATCCCACCTCTCCAGGTTCCAACTGGCCCCCCCACCCAACCCTCTGCTATCCCGGAGATCCTGCTTGAAATCGCTAGGTATGGTGAGAGCCTAAATGCTTTTCAAGACGGGGTCATCCGGGAGGTAAGCCAGATACCTGTCCGGCTCACTGAGCACAAAACCAGTGTGGAGCAAGGTGTAGCTCAACTCTGCCAAGGTCTGGCAGAGATCAGGCAGGGACAAGAACAACTTGCCTCCTCATTCCAAAACCTTGCAAATAACATCTTGCAAGGGCTCCAGGCCATCGCTGTCTCCCTTGCCCACAGTGGCAAAGAGCCACCAACATCGGCTCCCTCCCCTGCACCTGCCCAGGAAGAACAGCCCACTGGGCAGGGCCAATGAAGGTCGCTCCGCAGACCAAGCCAAGAAGAACAGCATCAGGCTGGGAGAAAAAAAAGAAAGTGATGTCTCTCCAGATGGGCAGCACCCATGTTTTTCATGTTGTCTCTATGTTTTTTTGGAGTTGGCTTGTGTGGCCAGAATGGATAACTCCCTCTTAGTGAAATGTATTATTAATGTTTTGAGGTATTGTAGCCTGTGAGCTTTTTGTCTGAAACACCAGAGCCATCTTCCTCTTCCTAGCGTGCTGTGTATTGTTGTGTTTGTGTGGTGGATCCTGAATCTTTCTCAGTTGCCCAAATATATTTGTCTGGCAGGGTGTTTCATATATTTTTTTTTGCATTCAAATTATGATTTGGTCAGAAGATGGAGTTTTCCTAGTACTGAGTTCTGCTATATCATTTGTGTCAGTGGCATCTGCTTGCTGCTTGGTCCATCTCTGCCTGTGATACTCACCTGTAGCCATGTTGTTTTGAGCACAAAATATATTACAACAGTAATAAAAAAAAATAAAAAAAAATGTGTACTTTATTCAAGGTAATGCATTATGTAAATCTTAGTTCCAGAAAGATTAGCTAAGCATATAGACACTTGGGGAACAAGGGAACAATCTGCTTAATTTTAAGAAAATTGCATCTTTAAAAATGCTACAGGTATGCCATGCACCACACTTTAATGTCCATATTAATTAAAATGACACAACTCTGTATTTGTTTTACTATGGGCAACAGGACATAATTTTAAACATTGACAGATATTAAAACCAAAGATAAAAGTATCATTTATACACAAAATTAAGTGTATGCTGCATTATGTTGGTCTTGATATTTAGAATATCCAAACGGCACATTTCATTTAGTTTAGATGTTGCAGATTTATTTAATAAAAATGGATAATTTCACTTGTTTGCATTTGGTAGTATTACACACATTAAAACATGCCGTTTACCAAAATGTTTATGCACAAACTTGAACACAAATAAAAACCTTATTTGGCAGTGTGACAGATTTATATGTGATTAGAAAAAACATGTAATGTGTGTCCACACAATTGCTGGTTGCTGGCCTTCATCTGAGCAGTATTTAACAAGTAATTGGCCAACAGATGAATGTGCTCTACAATTAACTGCTAATTAGTGCATACACACTTGTAACAGTACTTCGCAAATGCAGAGTAACTGCAGACCTACTCGGCTGCTGCGTGAAGATTGCAAGGAATTGCTATGTTAGGTTTAACAGCGACAATGCATTTATGCGAAAAACACGCCTATTGCTAGTTGCATACTCCCACACTATACGCCCACTTTCACGCCCATGTCGGACCATTGCGAAGTCTCGCCTCTGCCACGCCTTCGCCACTCCCCGTTTTTGTTTCTGGGTAACGAGCAGTTTTCTTTATAGTATTTCTGCACAAGTGTCGTATCGTTTAGCTTGCGCATGCGTATTATCGCTTTTGCGCATGCACAGGTAGTTGGTTTCTTGCCGTTTGCGATGCGATGAGTCTCTGCGATCAACTCGGAATGAGGGCCTATGTTTGTACATGTAATACCAGTTAGGTTTGTATATTCATGTCACATGTACTTTATATGCTTGTCTGCTCTTTTCACATGCATATTGTATTTGCATCTTATTGTTTTTATTCACAGTTTACCACTTTCATCACAATTGTATTACATCATCTCATCGTTTCACATACTTTTATGATTCCTTTTACTAAATATAAATACTGTTCTTCAGACATCGCTTCTGAAGGGATTATTGAAAAATAAAAGGTGGTTATACTATAGGCTTCGAATCTGTTTCAACAACTGTAGCTTACTGAGAGGCTGAACAGTCTGATTCACATTTGTAAGTAAAGCAAAAAAAAAAAAGTACTTTCTTCTTTGTCTTGAACAAACCATGTTGCCATACAAGGGAAGCAAATATATCTATATTGTCTCTGTGCAGGGTAAATACTGGCATGTTACATCTGCCCCCCCCCCCCCCCCTTCCTGCAGTGCAGCACGGTTTTGCCCAATTTGCTTGCTTTATTGCTTTACTTACATACATGAAGCGGGCCTCGTGTCTGCACAGAGACGCAGGTGTGATTTCAGGTACATGCAGGGAGAGGTGTAGTGAGAGTGTAGCTTCTGCTCAGCGATAGGGAGGTGTCTTAGCGCACACATAGAGTATTATGACCGTGTTATGGGCGTGTCACAGACCTCTCATACAGGAGGCCATAGTCAGATGGAGAAAGTGCACCTGCTATAGAGCTGGTGTAAGTTCTGATGGTGCAACCAGTGCTTACAGTGATCCTAGAGAGGTGATTGAACTCACCTCCGCCTCCCCCCGGGGCCCATTTAATAAAGGTATTGCATGCACCGTAGGCGTGCACCCCTCAAAAGGGGGCGTGGTCTCAAAAAAGGGATATGGTCACACACTAGTAATAATGCCCAAAGTAGTAGCACCCCTAATACACATAATGCCCACAGTAGTAGCACCCCATAATACACATAATGGCAACAGTAGTAGCACCCCTAATACACATAATGCCCACAGTAGTAGCACCCCGTAATACACATAATGCCCACAATAGTAGCACCCCTAATACACATAATGGCAACAGTAGTAGCACCCCTAATACACATAATGCCCACCGTAGTAGCACCCCAATACACATAATGCCCACAGTAGTAGCACCCCGTAATACACATAATGTCAACAGTAGTAGCACCCCATAACACACATAATGCCCACAGTAGTAGCACCGCTTAATACACATAATGCCCACAGTAGTAGCACCCCGTAATACACATAATGCCCACACTAGTAGCACCCCGTAATACACATAATGCCAACAGTAGAAGCCCCCCTTATGCAATGCACACAGTAGTAGTGCTCCTTATGCAATGTCCACTGTACTGGTAGTGCCCCTTATATAGAGCCCATAGTAGTGGATCCACTTACGCAATGCCCCCAGTAGTAATGCCCCTTATGTCCCCAAGAGTGATGCCCCTTATGAATTGACCCCTTTACAATTCCCTCATTAGTAGTGTCCCCATTAGTAATGCCCTTAATGGTAATGTCCCTGCGTAGTATTGCCCCCAGTAGTAATGTCACCTGTAGTAATGCCCCCAGTCATTTAGCCCCAGTAGTTATGCCCCCAGTAGTTTAGCCCCCAGTGGTAATGCCTTTGCAGTTATGACCCCAGTACTTTAGCCCCCTTTAGCTTAGCCCCCCATGGTAATGTCCCCAGTAGTTTTGCCCCTGTAGTTTAGCACTCATGTAGTTTGTCCCATGTAGTTTAGCCCCCCTGTAGTTTCACCCCCGTTGTAATGCCCCCTGTACTTTAGCCCCCAGCAGTTATGCCCCCCAGTAGTAATGCCCCCTGTAGTTTAGCAACTGTAGTTTAGCCCCATATAGTTTGCCCCCAGTAGTTAGCCCACATTAGTAATGCTCCCAGTAGTTTATCCCCCTTGTAGTTTAGCCCTCAAGTAATTTAGCCCCCTTGTAGTTTAGCCCCCTTGTAGTTAGCCCCCTTGTAGTTTGCCCCCTTGTAGTTTGCCCCCTGTAGTTTAGCCCCCTGTAGTTTAGCCCACAGTAGAAGCACTCACACATATATAAAAAACAAACAAACCACACCATACTCGCCAAGCCCCGCTACCGCTTCCGACCGCAGCAGTCTTCCTGGCATCCGCTCCTTGGCATTACGGGAGAGACATCATGACGTCTCTCCCATAGTGTGCACTGACAGAGCCAGAAGCCGGAGCTCAGTAGTGAGCTCCTGCCTCTGGCTTCCGCTGTGGAGAGG
This sequence comes from Pseudophryne corroboree, assembly GCF_028390025.1. Taxonomy (NCBI): domain Eukaryota; kingdom Metazoa; phylum Chordata; class Amphibia; order Anura; family Myobatrachidae; genus Pseudophryne; species Pseudophryne corroboree. The sequence continues at coordinate 487,980,934 of NC_086450.1, forward strand.
GAGCCGGGCTGCCGCTGGTAACACAATCTCAGCGGGTGCCTGGCATCTCCCTGCGGCGCCGGGCACACATCGGGTAAGGTGAGCCGGAGGAGGCAGAACTGCATTCCGACTCCAAGTGGAACTGATGGAACCCAGTTCTGCCCCATTCCGGCTCACTTTAACCCCTGGGTGCAACCAATAGTGGATGCACCAATAATGTGGTAAATAATGTGAGTACGGACGCTGACAATGGGTATCTCAGTCCGTGCACATGAAGATACGGTACACCAGGGAAGTACTCTGCAGCAGCATTTGGATAAAGTTGTAGGCGGGGACTACCAATAGACACAGCTACGGCGCTTCTGCGTCCACCACTGAATCAGGCCCAATGGGTTTATTAATGCAACTTCCTCTTTAAAAAAAAAAAAAGAATGAGCGGAAATTTGTGATTTGTGTCTTTATACTGCGACTTGTACACATACAGCACATGTACCTCTCTAAGCTCTATGCCAAGGGGACCAGGATGGGTTTACAGGGGGCATGTACGTGATGCCAAACTGCTGTAAGGGTGTCACGATGTGAGACATGTCCAAAGGTGGTCACCTAACATGAAAGATTGACGATGATGATGATGATGTCTTATTTGCCGAATGCTTCATAGGTGCTTCTATAATGGGTGCAATGTGTACGGTGCACATGGGCTACTGGAATTAGGGGGTCCACACCGCACTCACTGCACCCATGTTTTATTACTCACCTTTCCGGAGTCCCACGTAGACAATAATCACTGGCAAAATGGCCGCTGTGCATGCACAGTAGTAATTGGTCTCTGGAACATGGTGGGCGCCATGTTTCCGGAGTCCTGCGCATGTGTAGTAGACTCTGGCACAATGCCGAAGCCTACGGCACCGTGGAGAGGAGCGGGACCCCCCAGAGTCCTGCACACAGGCCCCGCCCCCAGAGTCTGCACACAGGCCCCCCCAGAGTCTGCACACAGGCCCCCCCAGAGTCTACACACAGGCCCCCCAGAGTCTGCACACAGGCCCCTGTTTAAAATGCCCCTGAGGCTGCTGATATATTTATTACGAGTGGGCATAAAAAAAAGTTACAATTTTATACAGTACTTCTGACTTCTTTAATTGCCATGTGACATGCTCCAAGTGACACGGGTACTTACCATCAACACTGTCTGGCCACTTACTGCCTTGTGCACAAATTGTATACTGAGTTTTGGACCATTAGTTTGTGCTCTGTGTAAAGTTGCACCTCCTGTTGTATTGTCATAAAGCACCTGCTCCTGGTATACTCTAGAGGGCAGCGGAGCGTCTTTCTGGCCTGGCTGAGTTGTCTGCTTCTGTCATTTACGGACAACACTGCTCAGTGGCGGTCATTCAGACCCGATTACACGCTGCAGTTTTTTTCAGCCGTGTGATCGGGTCTGGACTGCGCCTGCAAAGAAGAAACAATGAAGAAACAACGAAGAAAGCGTTCGCAGTGACAAATGCAAGATGATTGACAGGAAGAGGCCATCCGGGGGTGTCAACTTTCTGGGAGTGTCGAGGAAAACGCAGGTGTGCCCGGCTGTTTCCAGGAAGGGATCCTGACGTCAGCTCCAGCAAGGATCTTCGCAGCGGGTGAGTAAGTCCTGAGCTGTGCAGAGACTGCACAAACTTTTTGTATGTGCAGCTCTCTGCACAAGCGTTTGCAGCCCTGCACAGCAAATCCCCACTCACCGGTGGGCAGCGATTACCTGGTTGCAGCAGTGCAAATAACAGCCTACGTGCGACCAGGTGTGAATTATGCCCATTGTGCAAAAAATGTGTTTCTGTTTTAAACCACGTCTGAATGTGCCTTATCATTTAGCCAGGCAGAGGCTTGCAGCGTAATTGCCAGGAGGAAGGGAATGTGCGCTGATAAGTTTACTCCTCATGTAAATATTATTATAAGCAGCAGATGTTACATATTTGTCCATTTGTTAGGAAATACTGCAAGTCAGTACTGTGATTCTAGAGAGAGGTGTAGTGCATTCTGTAACTTGCATAGTCCTTGCACAACAGATGGGGGTGTCACCTCTACTGCTCAGCAATGCTGTCCTCAGTGCAGATTGGGGACTGAGCATTTAGAGGTGGATGATGCATGAGTGGCTACAACTTTCTGCAGCAGCTGTAATGTGCAAATACTTCCGCCATTGCCTTGTGTTCTGTGTAAGCCCTGAGACCCTCACTTTCAGTGCTACTCCGCCAGTGGTTATGAACACTCCACCATGGAGCACCATCGTGTCAGGCATATTGTCTTCTTCTGAAACTGCTCTGAACATGACCTCTGTGGCTCTGCATCTGAGAATGCAGCTGGGTTCACTGACACACCCACAACACGCCCATAAGACCGACTTATTTTTTTGTGCCCTCCAGGCCACTTCCTATCCTCCACCCAGAATAGCCCATGGTTGTTCGCAGCCAGTTCTACTTCCGGTGATCCTGCACACTCAGGTAAACGCATGCACCACTGGAATAAAAGCGGGGTGTATGGCTTTGTTGGACACTAACACACAGTTTTGTATTTAAAAATCAAAGACAAAAAAACAAGCACAATTTCTTTGTGCTATGAACATTTCTCAACAGCTTAAATATGTAAAAACGTAGAACAATTTATTGTATAAATTCATATTGTACATGATAAGAACAAATAAATTATCCTTCAAAACAGAGTGAAAGTGCAAACACACAATCATACATCCAGTCCAGGAAGAAATGTAAGGATCATACAAATATGGTGTTTGGTGGGAGGCTGGGAGCCTCCTACCAGCAGGTCCCTGTGAGCTCCACAGAAGGTGAGGTGGGTCCCAAGGCATTGATCTTCCTGGTTGGTGGTTAGGTCTTGTCACACACACTACCAACACTTCTTGGCCTGTAGAGAGTCTTTTTCAAGGCATAGTGGTGCGCTTAACTGATCTGGTTTATATAGTAACTCTCTGGGTTACTTCCTGTCCCATCCTCATCATTACAAACAATGAAAGCTTTCTAAAACAATGCAGTGACGCACTATATGTTACTGGTTTATCATCAAATATCGAAATAAGTCTTAAAAGACTATTATATAAGTGCCTACTGCAGTTGATAGTTAGATCAGTGTTTTCCCCACTTCCTTAAATACCAAAGTGATGTAGCACCATTTGTACTCCATTCATTGGTGGTTTAAGTGGGTGGAATCCATTCAGTACACACAAATGTGGCTCGTGTCACCCAAAGTTAATATCATCCAGTGCACACCCCCCCTCCACTCAATCTGCTAGCCAGATTGCCGCACCGGACATCCACTTCCAGTTAGTGACACACTTTCGGTTTTACGGGGCTTTGCAGCACCTGACTTCAGGTTCTGGCTTTTCAGCGCACATCCAGTTTCCCAGGACAACATTTCCTATGAGTCCCCGCATCAGCTGGTTTTACACATAGTCCATGTGGAAACGGGGCCTGGACTGCACACCCTGGCTTATTATAATGGGATGTGCTACCTTGCTGGGACTAAGTACTGTAGTACTACAACTTAGGAACAAAGGGTGCAGGTGCACCATACACCATTAAAATTATTATAACCGTAATATAATATTCGAGGTTCTTGGCATATATTGGCCAGTATATGAGCCTGCCCACCTGCTTCACGGTGACCTCATCGGACAGGTCCCTAACACTATAGGGGTTCACCTCCGGGACGCAGAGCACCCCCAGACCACCCCAGCTAAACCACCCCAGGGCATCACACAGAAAAAGGATAGGAGTGAAAGATTAGTGTTAAGCAAATGAAAGAGGCTGCTGAATATAAAAGAAAAGAGGAGGACAGCAGTAAAGTATCAGAATGTGAAGTTTAGCTGAGCAGTGTTATAAGTGTAAGAGATATGTGAAAAAAGCAACATAAATATAAAACAAACACAATGTGATATAAGTGTTAAAAGTAAATGTAAGGTGGTGATGCCCCAAGGTGGCCCAGCCAGAGCAATACAGGGAGCCCCACGCCCCAAAAGCTCACCCCCAAACTGACTTTGTATATAATTAAGAGGATCATACCTGTGTCTTTTGTGCAGTCAGAATGTGCTGACATGAGTTCTTGAGATAATGTTCCAAGGAAGATTGGATCATTCTTATTGGCACTAAAAATAAATTAAGAAAATGTGCATTACTGTTCTTATATGCACAATAAGTTAAATAAATACTCCGACCCATACTCAAAGTAAAGAATGGTCAATGTCAAAATATTCCATATAAAACCAGAGGTTATGGTTACAAAAAGGAAACTAATAAATTCTCCATAAAATATTTTTTCTGAAAAAAATTCCCTCCCAAAAAGCTTTCCCTTAAAATGTTTTATTTCTTTTAATTTCTTCAGAATTTGTATATCCAACTTATTTCAGCTTTTGCTAATCTTCATTCGATATTCTTCTGTTTCCAATTGCTTCTAATGTTCTCAAGGCCTACAAAACTTCTTATATCATCAGTGGAACATGAATGAACCTTCTTAAAACGTCCTGAGATAGGATGGGGAACATTCCCTTTTTATCATTTGTTATGTGCTCTCCCAATCCCGTTTTTAAAGCTCTTGTCGCTTTACCAATATATTTGAACTCACACTAATATTCAATGACACATTTGTTGTGTAGCAAGTTAAGAGCTGGTTCATTTTATAGGGTCTGTCTTTATTTTCAATTTTGAGATAATTGAACGTTGAGCTTTTAACTGTTTTCATGCTATATACAGATAAAGCCGCACTCATGTAGTGTGGCTCCATCGCAGATGTGCACTCTCGGTGGGACTAGGCGATCCGGTGCTTAGCACCGCTACAGAAGTGCACAGAGACACTCCCGTTAAAGTGAATAGGGCGTGTGGGCGTCATGGACGTGTGCGTGTCCCAGACACTGTGATGGGTGCACTTAGGCGGGCGAGTCATGCACAGACAGGTCCACGGTTCAATCTGTATAACCCACATTGGGGGAAGCCTTTTGTCTTGGTTCTTTAGGTTAGGTGCTCTTAGTATATAAATTAAGGGTTTGATGGAAAATTCATTTTGAGAACTGGATTACTGCAATGTTTGTGGAATAATTTTTCTACCTCCTTGTTTTGGTGGCCATACTGGGAGAGACAGACACAGTCTATGGGTTTTTCCTGTTTCTCATCTGTTTTGGTCTAGGTCCCGCCTGACTCGGAAACCAGAACGAGGCAAAGCGTCATCATCCTGCTGTCGGATTCTCGCGGGATTTGCCGTGCGTCGCAGCCTTTTTCACTCCAGTCTCGGAGAGTGTAGTGAGAGGACGTGTCTCTGTCCTCAGTGTCTGTGTGGGGGTGGGAAAGTGGGGTGGCGAGTCTTGTGCTGTCTTGTGCTGCTCAGTCCAGTCCAGTGTAGTCAGTGTATTGTGCTGCATCAGTCCAACCAGTCACAATATTGGTGTCCTCTGCTGCCATATGTCCCCAGTGCTGCTGTATAAGTCCCTTGCATTTTTACTGTGTTGTCTTGCATCAGACCAGGGGTACTGTCTTGTGCAGCATCAGTCCAGTGACCAGTCACAGTGGTGGTGTCCTCTGCTGCCATATATCCAGTGTTACTGACGTATAATTCCCGTGATACCGGCGCATAAGTACAGTGATATTGCCGTATAATTCTCGGGATACTGACATATAATTCCTATGAAATTGCCGTATAGTTCCAGTGATCCTACCGTATAAATCCAGTTACCCTGCCGTATAAGTCTAGTGATCCTGCCGTATAAATCCAGTGATCTTGCCGTGTAAGTCCAGTGATCCTGCCGTATAAGTCCAGTGATCCTGCCGTATAAGTCTAGTGATCCTGCCGTATAAGTCCAGTGATCCTGCCGTATAAGTCCAGTCCAGTGGTGCTGCCATATAAATTCAGTGGTGCTGTCCTGTGCTGTATACTATTTACTCCAAATAAAGGGGTCATTAATATTTAATCCAAATAATTTTTCACAGTGTTTGCCCTGTAAGGTGTAGAGGTATGCTCTCCTGTGCCGCATATTGTTATATAACTCCAGAAAAATAATGGAGAACAAAAATTTGGAGGATAAAATAGGGAAAGATCAAGAACCACTTTCTCCTAGTGCTGAAGCTGCTGCCACTAGTCATGACATAGGTGATGAAATGACATCAACATTGTCTGCCAAGGCCGATGCCCATTGTGATAGTAGAGGGCATGTAAAATCCAAAAAGCCAAAGTTCAGTAAAAAGACCCAATAAAAGAAATTTAAATGGTCTGAGGAGAAACATAAACTTGCCAATATGCCATTTACGACACGGAGTGGCAAGGAACGGCTAAGGCCCTGGCCTATGTTCATGACTAGTGGATCAGCTTCACATGACGATGGATGCCCTCATCCTCCGGCTAGAAAAATTATAAGCGTTAAGCTGGAAAAAAGCACAGAAAAGAACTGCGTTCTAAGATGGTATCACACATCCCCAAGGAGAGTCCAAGTGTGTCAGCGGTTGCGATGCCTGACCTTCCCAACACTGGATGGGAAGAGGTGGCTCCTTCCACCATTTGCACGCCCCCTGCAAGTGCTGGAAGGAGCACCCACAGTTCATATTCTGATATTCAAATTGAAGATGTCACTGTTGAAGTACACCAGGATGAGGATCAGAATCATAATCAGCTTTATTGGCCAGGTGTACTTACGAACACTAGGAATTCTTTGTGGCACAATGCATCGCCAAGCAGCAACATGAAGGAGGAATACATAGTATAAGAAGGGGGAAAAACGTAGCATACATTACAAACATTACACATATGAGTTCATACTGCACATCGCAACTGTACAATAGACTCGACATATTAGACATATTATACATGTAAGACTAAAAACGAGGGCTGCTTGGCAGAGCAGCACCGACATCCGCGGAGCCAACTAGAACTCAAACAATGCACATAATACAGAAGATTTAAGTATTACATCAAAAGATAATCTACACAGACAATAAAGGCAGAAAGAATAATGCATGATTGGTGTAGGCATTTTGGGTAATAACCTCCAGGGGTTGTGTATTCTACCCTCACAAGGTACCAGGTGCGGCAGCCATCTTAGGCGCACTGCGTAGGATTACCCAGGGTGGAATGGTCCAACCCTAGAAGAGAACACAAAACGGGGGGATTGCAGAGTCCTTAAGTTCAGAGTAGGGTTCCACTAAAACCATCAGGTCCATGTATTTTTCATCCCATCCACAAGCGCACCAGCTAAGGCAGCCATGTTGGGCGTACTATAGGGGTCATTCCGAGTTGTTCGCTCATTATTTTTCTTTTGCAACGGAGCTAATTAGTCGCTAATGCGCATGCGCAATGTCCGCAGTGCGACTGCGCCAAGTAAATTTGCGATGCAGTTAGGTATTTTACTCACGGCATTACAAGGTTTTTTCTTCGTTCTGGTGATCGTAATGTGATTGACAGGAAGTGGGTATTTCTGGGCGGAAACTGGCCGTTTTATGGGAGTGTGCGAAAAAACGCTACCGTTTCTGGGAAAAACGCGGGAGGGGCTAGAGAAACGGGGGAGTGTCAGGGCGAACGCTGGGTGTGTTTGTGACGTCAAACCAGGAACCACAAGCACTGAACTGATCGCAGATGCCGAGTAAGTCTGGAGCTACTCAGAAACTGCTAAGAAGTGTCTATTCGCAATTTTGCTAATCTTTAGTTTGCAATTTTGATAAGCTAAGATTCACTCGCAGTAGGCGGCGGCTTAGCGTGTGCAATGCTGCTAAAAGCAGCTTGCGAGCGAACAACTCGGAATGAGGGCCCATGATGGTTACACAGTGAGAGATGAGCCATACAAGGGCAAATGCATGTATGGGAAAACTGACATGTGTAGGAGTATGCTATGCCCTGCATGGAAAGATCCAAATGAAGCACACCCTGCCCACGGAGGAACCATCCGAGGCAGCCATGTGGGGCGCACTGCATAGGTTGCTGCTGGCAGGGTGTGCAACCAATTGAGGTACACATTACAAGAACAGCACACAGTGGGGTGGAAGTACCCTGTAAGAGGAAAGAAAAGAGAAAAAAAAACACATTTGCAGGAAAACTGTAGTAACATTATTTTGTGAAAATGACAAATGACCTGGTCTCATGATAGCAGTGCGGGTGGGTGTGAAAATGTGGGGAGCACACTAATGTCCAATAGAACTGACCCAGCAAAGTCTGGTCCTGTTGAACACGTCCCTCAGTTCCCTGCTCAGCTTGAGGGGCAGTCACGATGTTCTTGGACAGAGGAGTAGTAGGCATTGGTCCTGGTGTTCTCATGGCAGAGGTGAGGAGAGACCACATGATGGTCCTGAGTTGCAGTGTTTGGGAAACTAGTTTAATTAGAGATTTTTGGGTAGTCCAAATCCAGTTCAAACTCCGGTTCTAACTCCATTCTTAAAACACATTCTTAACAGATTCATTCTTCACAAATGCAAGCAGGCCAAGTCCTGACTGCAGGCCTTGATAATATTGCTCTTAAATGCTCCAAATATATCAGCTGGCAAAGGGGGAGGTGTGCAATCAGAAGTTTAGCTAATTAACAGAGGGCATTTTGCATTGAAGAAGGATCACAGACATTTGCAGACAAACTTTCTTGGGGTTTGAAAAGTGTAGCCAGAGAGAGAGATGAGAGACTCAGATATACAAGCATGAGGATGATGTTTTTACCTGTGAAGAGAGGAGAGATGGTTTTCAGTTCCGGTTCTAACTCCATTCTTAAAACACATTCTTAACAGATGCATTCTTCACAAATGCAAGCAGGCCAAGTCCTGACTGTAGGCCTTGATATGGGTGTTGCTGGCGCTAAGGAGGAAGTTGAAGATGAGGATTCTGATGGTGATGTGGTTTGTTTAAGTCAGGCAGCGGGGAAGACACCTGTTGTCCATGGGATGAAGAAGCTCATTGTGATGCCTGGGCAAAATACCAAAAAAGCCACCTCTTTGGTGTGGAATTATTTCTCCACAATTCCAGACAACAGATGTCAAGCCGCGTGTTGCCTCTGTCAAGCTGTAATAAGTAGGGGTAAGGATGTTAACCACGTAGGAACATCCTCCCTTATATGTCACCTGCAGCACATTCATCAGAAGTCCGTGTCAAGTTGTGAAACTCTATGTAAAAGTGTAAGCAGTCCACTGACACCTAAATCTTTTCTTATTCTTGTACCCAAGCTCCTGCAAGCCACACCACCAACTCCCTCAGTGTCAACTTCCTTCTTAGTCAGGAACGTCAGTATTCCTGTAGGCCATGTCACTGGCAAGACTGAGGAGTCTTCTCCTAACCGGGATTCATGCGAAGGATCCTTGAGTGGTACGCCTGCTGTTGCTGCCGCTGCTGTTCTTGCTGCTGCGAATCAATCGTCATCCCATAGGGGAAGTCAGAAGACCACTTGTACTACTTCCAGTAAGCAATCGACTGTCCACAGTCCTTTGTGAGGAAGATGACATATGACAGCAGTCATCCTTTTGCAAAGCGGATAACTGAGGCCTTGACAGCTATGTTGGTGTTAGAGGTGTGTCTGGTATCCACCATTAGTTCAGTGGGACTTAGAGAATTGTTTGAGGTAGTGTGTCCCCGGTATCAAATCCCATCTAGGTTTCACTTTTCTAGGCAGGTGATACTGAGAATGCACAGAGACGTCAGAAAAAGTGTCCTCAGTGTCCTACAAAATGCAGTTGTACCCACTGTCCACTTAACCACGGACATGTGGACAAGTGGAACAGGGCAGACTAAGGACTATATGACTGTGACAGACCACTGGGTAGATGTATGGCCTCCTGCAGTAACAACAGCAGCGGCATCAGTAGCTGCATCTCGCAAAAGTCAACTCGTTCCTAGGCAGGCTACGCTATGTATCACCGCTTTCCATAAGAAGCACTCCGCTGACAACCTCCTACGGAAACTGAGGGACATCATTACACAATGGCTTACCCCAATTAGACTCTCCTGGGGATTTGTGATATCGGACAACACCACCAATATTGTGCATGCATTACATATGGGCAAATTCCAGCACGTCCCATGTTTTGCACATACAATTAATTTGATGGTGCAGAATTTTTTGAAAAATGACAGGGGCGTGCAGGAGATGCTGTCAGTGGCCCTAAAAATTGCGGGCCACTTCCGGCATTCAGCCACCGCGTGACGAAGACTGGAGCACCATCAAACACTCCTGAACCTGCCCTGCCATCACCTGAAGCAAGAGGTGGTAATGAGGTGGAATTCAACACTCTATATGCTTCAGAGGATGGAGGAGAAACAAAAGGCTATTCAAGCTATATATCCACCTACGGTATAGGCAAAGGAGGGGGAATGCACCTGACTCAAGTGCAGTGGGGAATGGTTTCCGTCTTGTGCAAGGTTCTCCAACCCTTCGAACTTGCCACACGTGAAGTCAGTTCAGACACTTGCAGCTTGAGTCAGGTCATTCCCCTCATCAGGCTTTTGCTGAATCAGCTGGATAAATTGAAGGAGGAGCTAAGACAGAGCAATTCTGCAAAGTATGTGGGACTTGTGGATGGAGCCCTTCATTTGCTTTGCTCAATCTGATTAAATCAGAGCACTACATTTTGTCCACTGTGCTCGATCCTAGGTTTAAAGCCTATGTTGTATCTCTCTTTCTGGCAGACACAAGTCTGCAGAGGTTCAAAGATGTGCTGGTAAGAAAATTGTCAACTCAAGTGGAACGTGACCCGTCAACAGCTCCTCCTTCACTTTCTCCCGCAACTGCGGCTGCGAGGAAAAGGATACGTTTTCCAAGCCCACCCGCTGAAAGTGATGCAGGGCAGTCAGGAGCGAGTGCTGACATCTGGTACAGACTGAAGGACCTGCCAATAATTACTGACATGTCTACTGTCACTGCATATGATTCTGTCACCATTGAAAGAATGTTGGAGGATTATATAAGTGACAGCATCCAAGTAGGCACGTCAGACAGTCCGTACATATACTGGCAGGAAAAAGAGGCAATTTGGATGCCCTTGCACAAACTGGCTTTATTTTAACTAAGTTGCCCCCCCTCCAGTGTGTACTCTGAAAGAGTATTTAGTGCAGCCGGTCACCTTGTCAGCGAAAGGCGCAGGAGGTTACTTCCAGAAAATGTGGAGAACAAGATGTTCATCAAAATAAATTATAAATTCCTCCTGGAAGACCTTTACCAGCAATTGCCTCCAGAAAGTACACAGGGACCTGAGATGGTGGATTCCAGTGGGGACGAATTAATATTCTGTGAGGAGGGGGATGTACACAGTGAAAGGGGTGATGAATCGGACGATGATGATGAGGTGGACATCTTGCCTCCGCAGAGCCAGTTTGTGCAAGGAGAGATTGATTGCTTCTTTTTTGGTGGGGGCCCAAACCAACCAGTCATTTCAGTCACAGTCGTGTGGCAGACCCTGTGGCTGAAATGATTGGTTTGTTAAAGTGTGCATGTCCTGTTTATACAACATAAGTGTGGGTGGGAGGGTCCAAGGACAATTCCATCTTGCACCTCTTTTTCTTCTTTGCATCATGTGTTTGTGATGCCTAGTATCTGCACCAACCCTTGCTGGAATAACTGACCAGGGTGGCGAGTCGTCCGGTTGCTAGCCAACCGCAGCTGGAAGGGCGATGATCCGGAGGGCACTAAGACCCAGTGCCTCCAAGCTGGAGATGGAAGGAGATTGGCTGCCCGCAAAGTGGGAGAAAAACGGAGGGGGAGCTGTTTTTGTGTGGAGCGCGGGAGAGGAGCGAGGCAGTGGGTCGCTGTGGAACGGAGGAAGCCGCCTGCAAGAGACGGAGTCTAGCGCCGCTGACCGCCGCAGCCAGTGAGTGGAGAGAGCTGCCTGCAGGACCTGACGCTGCACACCACCACGCTAATGGGAGAGAGCTGGGCAGTGTGTGAGGAGATCGGGTGCTGCTGCAGCTGGGAGAAGAGGATGTCCCCGTGCAGCGCCGGCTGAGAGAAGCTACGGCCAGAGAGGGAAGAAGCCACACGGTGAGCAGGGAAGCGGCGGGTCACACTGCAGCTGAAGGGGAAGCCGCCCGGTGAGGGGAGATGCAGGATGCGCTACCCGTGGGGAGAGTCATGCGGCAAACGGCCCAGAGAGACGGAGCCGCGTTAGAGAACCCCGCGGAAACCAGGTAAGAGACACCCTAGTGGGGCACAGAAACTGCTAGCCCCATCTAACCCAGTCCTGACTAGTTGCCAGAGTAGTGAGAAGAGCTGCTCATCTGCTTCCTTTTGTGATATGCACCCTTAGCACACATCAGTACTATCTCAGATGGAGTCCTCTGAGCCACAACGGACCTGACTGCGTAACCCCTTTTTTGGAATCAAAAAGCCACCTACCAACAATGCCCGCAGCTATACCATAAGGATACGGGCCGGCCTTAAGGGAACAGCGCCACTAACCTGCACCTCCTTTGTCGTGTGCTCCCCTTTCCACATTGTACCCAGGGAGGTGTTCCCAGCAAGGCAATCGGGACTGTTCTAGTTGCTTCCCATCGGAACTAGTTGTCCGCACCTTCAAAAAAAGACAGTTGTCTTTATCCCAAGACTTCCGTTTCAGAGTTTCATAGCACCGTGTATTGGTGGTCATTCCGAGTTGTTCGCTCAGTATTTTTCTTCGCATCGCAGCGATTTTCCGCTAATTGCGCATGCGCAATGTCCGCACTGCGACTGCGCCAAGTAAATTTGCTATGTAGTTAGGAATTTTACTCAAGGCTTTTTCTTCGTTCTGGTGATCGTAATGTGATTGACAGGAAGTGGGTGTTACTGGGCGGAAACTGGCCGTTTTATGGGTGTGTGTGTAAAAACACTACAGTTTCTGGGAAAAACGCGGGAGTGGCTGGAGAAACGGAGGAGTGTCTGGACGAACGCTGGGTGTGTTTGCGACATCAAACCAGGAACGACAAGCACTGAACTGATCGCAGATGCCGAGTAAGTCTGGAGCTACTCAGAAACTGCTAAGAGAGGTCTAATCGCAATATTGCGAATACGTCGGTCGCAATTTTAAGAAGCTAAGATTCACTCCCAGTAGGCGGCGACTTAGCGTGAGTAAATCTGCTAAAAGCAGCTTGCGAGCGAACAACTCGGAATGAGGGCCATTGTGTGCAGGACTTACCGACCCCTCCAGTTGGGGGATAGACATAACTTCAGTGATGTTACCATGCAAACGAACGTTTGAACTTCTCAGGATTGTATATAGGGGCTGGGACTCCTTTTGCTGAATCCACAGCGCCACCTAGTGACTTATTAGTATATTGTTTGAATATTATTGCATCAGTTTTTCTAGACGATAATTTGTGTATTGGGGTGCTGAAGAGCGCTTATGTTGATGGTGTTATATGTCCAAGCCTACTATGTGATTGATATGTGATACACCGTAATGTGACCCTTTGAAACGTACTAAGTTTACTAATCAGCCACTCCCATACTTGAACAGAGACCACCCACTTTTACAATAAATCTTTGTTACTGTATCCCACCGTAGTAGTCCTTACACTCTTTGGGGGTGTTGTCCGTACTGGGGTATCTCCGTCTTTCTGCCTAAATCCTATACAGGTGTTCTACGCAGATCCGGCAGTAGCCGCACCTGGGAACGGGTCGACCAGACAAGCCGCAACAGGACAGATGGGAAACTCCAGGTACGCTGACTTATCACGTTGTTTGGGGACTAGTTTTTTTAAAGTGCTATCCTGTCTGACACTGCCGTACAACTTCAAGGGTACTGCCGTATTAGTCCAGGAGTACTGCCGTATAAGTCCAGTCACATGGTGGTGTCTTGTGCTGCCATAAGTCCAGTGGTGGTGTCCTGTGCTGTATATTATTTACTCCAAATAAAAGGCTTATATACATTACTTATATTATTATCCAAATCATTTTTACAGGGTTTGCCCTGTGTGGTGTAAGGGTAAGCTCATCTGTGCTGCATTTTATTATAATAGCTTCAAATAAAAGGGTTATTATCAAATTAATTTTACAGGCTTTGCCGTGTGTGTATTTGGTTTAGAGGTACGCTATCCTGTGCCACCAATATTGTGCATGTATTACATCTGGGCACATTCCAGCACATCCCATGTTTGTGCCGCACACTTGTGTCGCTTAGCTTAGTCACACAGCTACCTCATTGTACCTCTTTTTCTTCTTTGCATCATGTGCTGTTTGGGGACTAGTTTTTTAAAGTGCCATCCAGTCTGACACTGCAGTGCCACTCCTAGATGGGCCAGTGTTTGTGCCACACACTTGTGTCGCTTAGCTTAGTCATACAGCTACCTCATTGCACCTCTTTTACTTCTTTGCATGATGTGCTGTTTGGGGACTAGTTTTTTAAAGTGCCATCCTGTCTGCAACTGCAGTGCCACTCCTAGATGGGCCAGGTGTTTGTGCGCAACAATTTTGTCGCTGAGCTTAGTCACACAGCTACCTCGGTGCACCTCTTTTCCTTCTTTGCATTATGTGCTGTTTGGGGCCTATTTTTTAAATCTTCCATCCTGTCTGACACTGCAGTGCCACTCCTAGATGGGCCAGGTGTTTGTGCCACACACTTGTGTCGCTTAGCTTAGTCATCCAGCGACCTTGGTGCAACTTTTAGGTCTAAAAACAATATTGTGAGGTGTGAGGTGTTCAGAATAGACTGGAAATGAGTGGAAATGAATGTTATTGAGGTTAATAATACCGTAGGATTAAAATTACCCCCAAATTCTGTGATTTTATCTGTTTTTATGTTTTTTTCAAAAATCATCCAGATCCAAAACCAAAACACAAAAGGGTGGGTTTGGCAAAACCAACCCAAAACCAAAACACGAGCGGGGAATTACAACCAAAACAAAATAACAAAACACGAAAAGTGCCTGCCGCACATCTCTGCTATTTTTATTGGAGTCAAATCTTTCTGCTTCCTGGGGGTATCCTTTCCCCTGAAATTGTTGTTTCATCTGGGTTACTTGTTCCAGAAATACTATTTTTCTGTGCAGCTCTCTCTAAGGCTGAGAAACTGGCTCTTGAGTAGAGATGAGCGCCTGAAACTTTTCGGGTTTTGTGTTTTGGTTTTGGGTTCGGTTCCGCGGCCGTGTTTTGGGTTCGACCGCGTTTTGGCAAAACCTCACCGAATTTTTTTTGTCGGATTCGGGTGTGTTTTGGATTCGGGTATTTTTTTCAAAAAACACTAAAAAACAGCTTAAATCATAGAATTTGGGGGTCATTTTGATCCCAAAGTATTATTAACCTCAAAAAACATAATTTACACTCATTTTCAGTCTATTCTGAACACCTCACACCTCACAATATTATTTTTAGTCCTAAAATTTGCACCGAGGTCGCTGTGTGAGTAAGATAAGCGACCCTAGTGGCCGACACAAACACCGTGCCCATCTAGGAGTGGCACTGCAGTGTCACGCAGGATGTCCCTTCCAAAAAACCCTCCCCAAACAGCACATGACGCAAAGAAAAAAAGAGGCGCAATGAGGTAGCTGTGTGAGTAAGATTAGCGACCCTAGTGGCCGACACAAACACCGGGCCCATCTAGGAGTGGCACTGCAGTGTCACGCAGGATGTCCCTTCCAAAAAACCCTCCCCAAACAGCACATGACGCAAAGAAAAAAAGAGGCGCAATGAGGTAGCTGACTGTGTGAGTAAGATAAGCGACCCTAGTGGCCGACACAAACACCGGGCCCATCTAGGAGTGGCACTGCAGTGTCACGCAGGATGTCCCTTCCAAAAAACCCTCCCCAAACAGCACATGACGCAAAGAAAAAAAGAGGCGCAATGAGGTAGCTGTGTGAGTAAGATTAGCGACCCTAGTGGCCGACACAAACACCGTGCCCATCTAGGAGTGGCACTGCAGTGTCACGCAGGATGTCCCTTCCAAAAAACCCTCCCCAAACAGCACATGACGCAAAGAAAAAAAGAGGCGCAATGAGGTAGCTGTGTGAGTAAGATTAGCGACCCTAGTGGCCGACACAAACACCGGGCCCATCTAGGAGTGGCACTGCAGTGTCACGCAGGATGTCCCTTCCAAAAAACCCTCCCCAAACAGCACATGACGCAAAGAAAAAAAGAGGCGCAATGAGGTAGCTGTGTGAGTAAGATTAGCGACCCTAGTGGCCGACACAAACACCGGGCCCATCTAGGAGTGGCACTGCAGTGTCACGCAGGATGTCCCTTCCAAAAAACCCTCCCCAAACAGCACATGACGCAAAGAAAAAAAGAGGCGCAATGAGGTAGCTGTGTGAGTAAGATTAGCGACCCTAGTGGCCGACACAAACACCGTGCCCATCTAGGAGTGGCACTGCAGTGTCACGCAGGATGTCCCTTCCAAAAAACCCTCCCCAAACAGCACATGACGCAAAGAAAAAAAGAGGCGCAATGAGGTAGCTGTGTGAGTAAGATTAGCGACCCTAGTGGCCGACACAAACACCGGGCCCATCTAGGAGTGGCACTGCAGTGTCACGCAGGATGTCCCTTCCAAAAAACCCTCCCCAAACAGCACATGACGCAAAGAAAAAAAGAGGCGCAATGAGGTAGCTGTGTGAGTAAGATTAGCGACCCTAGTGGCCGACACAAACACCGGGCCCATCTAGGAGTGGCACTGCAGTGTCACGCAGGATGTCCCTTCCAAAAAACCCTCCCCAAACAGCACATGACGCAAAGAAAAAAAGAGGCGCAATGAGGTAGCTGACTGTGTGAGTAAGATAAGCGACCCTAGTGGCCGACACAAACACCGGGCCCATCTAGGAGTGGCACTGCAGTGTCACGCAGTATGTCCCTTCCAAAAAACCCTCCCCAAACAGCACATGACGCAAAGAAAAAAAGAGGCGCAATGAGGTAGCTGTGTGAGTAAGATTAGCGACCCTAGTGGCCGACACAAACACCGTGCCCATCTAGGAGTGGCACTGCAGTGTCACGCAGGATGTCCCTTCCAAAAAACCCTCCCCAAACAGCACATGACGCAAAGAAAAAAAGAGGCGCAATGAGGTAGCTGACTGTGTGAGTAAGATAAGCGACCCTAGTGGCCGACACAAACACCGGGCCCATCTAGGAGTGGCACTGCAGTGTCACGCAGGATGGCCCTTCCAAAAAACCCTCCACAAACAGCACATGACGCAAAGAAAAAGAAAAGAAAAAAGAGGTGCAAGATGGAATTGTCCTTGGGCCCTCCCACCCACCCTTATGTTGTATAAACAGGACATGCACACTTTAACCAACCCATCATTTCAGTGACAGGGTCTGCCACACGACTGTGACTGAAATGACGGGTTGGTTTGGACCCCCACCAAAAAAGAAGCAATTAATCTCTCCTTGCACAAACTGGCTCTACAGAGGCAAGATGTCCACCTCATCATCATCCTCCGATATATCACCGTGTACATCCCCCTCCTCACAGATTATCAATTCGTCCCCACTGGAATCCACCATGTCAGCTCCCTGTGTACTTTGTGGAGGCAATTGCTGCTGGTCAATGTCTCCGCGGAGGAATTGATTATAATTCATTTTAATGAACATCATCTTCTCCACATTTTCTGGATGTAACCTCGTACGCTGATTGCTGACAAGGTGAGCGGCGGCACTAAACACTCTTTCGGAGTACACACTTGTGGGAGGGCAACTTAGGTAGAATAAAGCCAGTTTGTGCAAGGGCCTCCAAATTGCCTCTTTTTCCTGCCAGTATAAGTACGGACTGTGTGACGTGCCTACCTGGATGCGGTCACTCATATAATCCTCCACCATTCTATCAATGGTGAGAGAATCATATGCAGTGACAGTAGACGACATGTCCGTAATGGTTGTCAGGTCCTTCAGTCCGGACCAGATGTCAGCATCAGCAGTCGCTCCAGACTGCCCTGCATCACCGCCAGCGGGTGGGCTCGGAATTCTGAGCCTTTTCCTCGCACCCCCAGTTGCGGGAGAATGTGAAGGAGGAGATGTTGACAGGTCGCGTTCCGCTTGACTTGACAATTTTCTCACCAGCAGGTCTTTGAAACCCAGCAGACTTGTGTGCGCCGGAAAGAGAGATCCAAGGTAGGTTTTAAATCTAGGATCGAGCACGGTGGCCAAAATGTAGTGCTCTGATTTCAACAGATTGACCACCCGTGAATCCTTGTTAAGCGAATTAAGGGCTCCATCCACAAGTCCCACATGCCTAGCGGAATCGCTCTGTCTTAGCTCTTCCTTCAATGTCTCCAGCTTCTTCTGCAAAAGCCTGATGAGGGGAATGACCTGACTCAGGCTGGCAGTGTCTGAACTGACTTCACGTGTGGCAAGTTCAAAAGGTTGCAGAACCTTGCACAACGTTGAAATCATTCTCCACTGCGCTTGAGACAGGTGCATTCCACCTCCTATATCGTGGTCAGTTGTATAGGCTTGAATGGCCTTTTGCTGCTCCTCCAACCTCTGAAGCATATAGAGGGTTGAATTCCACCTCGTTACCACCTCCTGCTTCAGATGATGGCAGGGCAGGTTCAGGCGTTTTTGGTGGTGCTCCAGTCTTCTGTACGTGCTGCCTGTACGCCGAAAGTGTCCCGCAATTTTTCTGGCCACCGACAGCATCTCTTGCACGCCCCTGTCGTTTTTTAAAAAATTCTGCACCACCAAATTCAAGGTATGTGCAAAACATGGGACGTGCTGGAATTTGCCCAGATGTAATGCACGCACAATATTGCTGGCGTTGTCCGATGCCACAAATCCACAGGAGAGTCCAATTGGGGTAAGCCATTCCGCGATGATCTTCCTCAGTTGCCGTAAGAGGTTTTCAGCTGTGTGCGTATTCTGGAAACCGGTGATACAAAGCGTAGCCTGCCTAGGAACGAGTTGGCGTTTGCGAGATGCTGCTACTGGTGCCGCCGCTGCTGTTCTTGCGGCGGGAGTCCATACATCTACCCAGTGGGCTGTCACAGTCATATAGTCCTGACCCTGCCCTGCTCCACTTGTCCACATGTCCGTGGTTAAGTGGACATTGGGTACAGCTGCATTTTTTAGGACACTGGTGACTCTTTTTCTGAGGTCTGTGTACATTTTCGGTATCGCAACCCTAGAGAAATGGAACCTAGATGGTATTTGGTACCGGGGACACAGTACCTCCAACAAGTCTCTAGTTGGCTCTGCAGTAATGATGGCTACCGGAACCACGTTTCTCACCACCCAGGATGTCAAGGCCTCAGTTATCCGCTTTGCAGTAGGATGACTGCTGTGATATTTAATCTTCCTCGCAAATGACTGTTGGACAGTCAATTGCTTGGTGGAAGTAGTAAAAGTGGTCTTACGACTTCCCCTCTGGGATGACCATCGACTCCCAGCAGCAACAACAGCAGCGCCAGCAGCAGTAGGCGTTACACGCAAGGATGCATCGGAGGAATCCCAGGCAGGAGAGGAATCGTCAGAATTGCCAGTGACATGGCCTGCAGGACTATTGGCATTCCTGGGGAAGGAGGAAATTGACACTGAGGGAGTTGGTGGGGTGGTTTGCGTGAGCTTGGTTACAAGAGGAAGGGATTTACTGGTCAGTGGACTGCTTCCGCTGTCACCCAAAGTTTTTGAACTTGTCACTGACTTATTATGAATGCGCTGCAGGTGACGTATAAGGGAGGATGTTCCGAGGTGGTTAACGTCCTTACCCCTACTTATTACAGCTTGACAAAGGGAACACACGGCTTAACACCTGTTGTCCGCATTTCTGGTGAAATACCTCCACACCGAAGAGCTGATTTTTTTTGGTATTTTCACCTGGCATGTCAACGGCCATATTCCTCCCACGGACAACAGGTGTCTCCCCGGGTGCCTGACTTAAACAAACCACCTCACCATCAGAATCCTCCTGGTCAATTTCCTCCCCAGCGCCAGCAACACCCATATCCTCCTCATCCTGGTGGACTTCAACACTGACATCTTCAATCTGACTATCAGGAACTGGACTGCGGGTGCTCCTTCCAGCACTTGCAGGGGGCGTGCAAATGGTGGAAGGCGCATGCTCTTCACGTCCAGTGTTGGGAAGGTCAGGCATCGCAACCGACACAATTGGACTCTCCTTGTGGATTTGGGATTTCGAAGAACGCACAGTTCTTTGCTGTGCTTTTGCCAGCTTGAGTCGTTTCATTTTTCTAGCGAGAGGCTGAGTGCTTCCATCCTCATGTGAAGCTGAACCACTAGCCATGAACATAGGCCAGGGCCTCAGCCGTTCCTTGCCACTCCGTGTGGTAAATGGCATATTGGCAAGTTTACGCTTCTCCTCCGACAATTTTATTTTAGGTTTTGGAGTCCTTTTTTTTCTGATATTTGGTGTTTTGGATTTGACATGCTCTGTACTATGACATTGGGCATCGGCCTTGGCAGACGACGTTGCTGGCATTTCATCGTCTCGGCCATGACTAGTGGCAGCAGCTTCAGCACGAGGTGGAAGTGGATCTTGATCTTTCCCTAATTTTGGAACCTCAACATTTTTGTTCTCCATATTTTATAGGCAGAACTAAAAGGCACCTCAGGTAAACAATGGAGATGGATGGATTGGATACTAGTATACAATTATGGACGGACTGCCACGGTTAGGTGGTATAAAAAAACCACGGTTAGGTGGTATATAATACAATTATGGATGGACGGACTGCCTGCCGACTGCCGACACAGAGGTAGCCACAGCCGTGAACTACCGCACTGTACACTGGTTGATAAAGAGATAGTAGTATACTCGTAACTAGTATGACGACGGTATAAAGAAAGAAAAAAAAACCACGGTTAGGTGGTATATAAATATAATACAATTATGGATGGACGGACTGCCTGCCGAGTTCCGACATAGAGGTAGCCACAGCCGTGAACTACCGCACTGTACACTGGTTGATAAAGAGATAGTAGTATACTCGTAACTAGTATGACGACGGTATAAAGAAAGAAAAAAAAACCACGGTTAGGTGGTATATAATACAATTATGGATGGACGGACTGCCTGCCGAGTTCCGACACAGAGGTAGCCACAGCCGTGAACTACCGCACTGTACACTGGTTGATAAAGAGATAGTAGTATACTCGTAACTAGTATGACGACGGTATAAAGAAAGAAAAAAAAACCACGGTTAGGTGGTATATAAATATAATACAATTATGGATGGACGGACTGCCTGCCGAGTTCCGACACAGAGGTAGCCACAGCCGTGAACTACCGCACTGTACACTGGTTGATAAAGAGATAGTAGTATACTCGTAACTAATATGACGACGGTATAAAGAAAGAAAAAAAAACCACGGTTAGGTGGTATATAATACAATTATGGATGGACGGACTGCCTGCCGAGTGCCGACACAGAGGTAGCCACAGCCGTGAACTACCGCACTGTACACTGGTTGATAAAGAGATAGTAGTATACTCGTAACTAGTATGACGACGGTATAAAGAAAGAAAAAAAAAACACGGTTAGGTGGTATATAAATATAATACAATTATGGATGGACGGACTGCCTGCCGAGTTCCGACATAGAGGTAGCCACAGCCGTGAACTACCGCACTGTACACTGGTTGATAAAGAGATAGTAGTATACTCGTAACTAGTATGACGACGGTATAAAGAAAGAAAAAAAAACCACGGTTAGGTGGTATATAATACAATTATGGATGGACGGACTGCCTGCCGAGTTCCGACACAGAGGTAGCCACAGCCGTGAACTACCGCACTGTACACTGGTTGATAAAGAGATAGTAGTATACTCGTAACTAGTATGACGACGGTATAAAGAAAGAAAAAAAAACCACGGTTAGGTGGTATATAATACAATTATGGATGGACGGACTGCCTGCCGAGTGCCGACACAGAGGTAGCCACAGCCGTGAACTACCGCACTGTACACTGGTTGATAAAGAGATAGTAGTATACTCGTAACTAGTATGACGACGGTATAAAGAAAGAAAAAAAAACCACGGTTAGGTGGTATATAAATATAATACAATTATGGATGGACGGACTGCCTGCCGAGTTCCGACACAGAGGTAGCCACAGCCGTGAACTACCGCACTGTACACTGGTTGATAAAGAGATAGTAGTATACTCGTAACTAATATGACGACGGTATAAAGAAAGAAAAAAAAACCACGGTTAGGTGGTATATAATACAATTATGGATGGACGGACTGCCTGCCGAGTGCCGACACAGAGGTAGCCACAGCCGTGAACTACCGCACTGTACACTGGTTGATAAAGAGATAGTAGTATACTCGTAACTAGTATGACGACGGTATAAAGAAAGAAAAAAAAAACACGGTTAGGTGGTATATAAATATAATACAATTATGGATGGACGGACTGCCTGCCGAGTTCCGACACAGAGGTAGCCACAGCCGTGAACTACCGCACTGTACACTGGTTGATAAAGAGATAGTAGTATACTCGTAACTAGTATGACGACGGTATAAAGAAAAAAAAAAAAACCACGGTTAGGTGGTATATAATACAATTATGGATGGACGGACTGCCTAGTGCCGACACAGAGGTAGCCACAGCCGTGAACTACCGCACTGTACTGTGTCTGCTGCTAATATAGACTGGTTGATAAAGAGATAGTATACAATACTACTAATATTATATTACTGGTGGTCAGGTCACTGGTCACTACTCACTAGTAGTCACACTGGCAGTGGCACTCCTGCAGCAAAAGTGTGCACTGTTTAATTTTAATATAATATTATCTTATGTACTCCTGGCTCCTGCTATAACAACCTGCAGTGCTCCCCAGTCTACCCCACAATTATAAGCTTTATATACATTGATGTGCAGCACACTGGGCTGAGCAGTGCACACAGACTGAGTCACTGTGTATCGTTTTTTTCAGGCAGAGAACGGATATATTAAATAAAACAAACAACTGCACTGTCTCTGGTGGTCACTGTGGTCGTCAGTCACTAAACTCTGTCTGCACTCTCTTCTACAGTACAGTATCACAGCAATCTCTCTCTCTCTATCTCAACCCTAATCTAAATGGAGAGGACGCCAGCCACGTCCTCTCCCTATCAATCTCAATGCACGTGTGAAAATGGCGGCGACGCGCGGCTCCTTATATAGAATCCGAGTCTCGCGAGAATCCGACAGCGTCATGATGACGCTCGGGCGCGCTCGGGTTAACCGAGCAAGGCGGGAGGATCCGAGTCTGCTCGGACCCGTGAAAAAAACATGAAGTTCGTGCGGGTTCGGATTCAAAGAAACCGAACCCGCTCATCTCTACTCTTGAGTACCCATCTTTATGATGTTCACTGTCAACACTAAGGTGACTATTAGAATCAGTCAATTTCTGGTAATCTTTTGTTTGAATTCTTCTTTCTTTTATATATCTCCAGATCCAAAAAGTGGATGGAATTTTGACTGTATTTATTATTGTTATTCGGGAGTTGAAAGAACTGGCTGAGGTTCTCATCTATACCTCTCCATGCAAACATGATGTTGACTATGAGGTTCTTAGCGCAACATTAATAAAATAATACAGGGGTTTAGAAAAGATACAAGGAAGATTGTCTAACTGATTAAATTAAAAACACATTTAATATCAATTAATTGGGTTTAAAATCATGAGCTTATATAAAGCCAATAAAGATTCATAAATTGCGTGGTATAAAGCTATATATGTATGCACGGGCGTCAAAATGTTTTAGGTTGGGGGGACAAGATTTAATCTTATTTTTGCGCCCCTGGAGGTGGAGCCACTGGGGAAGAGGCGGCAGTACCATTGGAAGGAGGCGGAGCCTCTTGGGAGTAGGAGGACTGCAGTCCCAGGGATGGAGGCGCTACAATGGGGGTAGGTAGAGCGTGGGAGCACAGTAGCTGTGCAGCCAGCTTGGTGCCTGGGATCACATTATACATCATGAAAAGGCTGCCGCTGCTCTGTCCCTCCCTGCACTGTACAGAGGATGCATTGGGAGGTCTTTCTCCTGACTGCACATTGCTCCTCCAGTCAGAGCCGGCCCTAAGTAAATAGATGCCCTAGGCAAGATTTTTGTTGGTGCCCCCTAGCAGATAATCCCGCCACCAAGCTTAGTGTTAATACGTGGACACCAAGGCCAGTTCTAGACCTTGCAGAGCTCAGGGTGACAGCATTCTTTGTCACCGTCACCTCATCCCCTCCAATATTAAAAGCAGGGACAGGCAGGCACGCGCAAAAACATATAGTGGTATGGCTTCATAGGGAAGGGACGTTACCACAGAACAGTACCATTTCTTATTACACCACACAGTAGTATCCGTTATTCACATTACACCACACTTTGATAACCCTTATACACATTACGCCACCTAATAAAGCCCTGTATACATGTTACAATACAGTGGAGCCCCTTTTACATGTTACAACACAGTTCAACCACTTATACACATTAAACCACAGTTCATCCATTTATACACATTACACCCCAGTTCAGCCACTTATATACATTACACCACAATTCAGCCACTTATACACATTACACCACAGTTCTGTCACTTATACACATTACACCACAGTTCCGCCACTTATATACATTACACCACAGTTCAGCAGCTTATACATGTTACGCCACAGTAGAGACCCTTATACATGTTATGCCACAGTAGAGACCCTTATACACGTTACACCACAGTAGAGTTACTCATAAATGTTACACTGCAATAGAGCCGCTATGGAAGTAGCTGTGAGGTGAGGACGGGAGAGAGAGGTGAGGACGGGAGAGAGAGGTGAGGACGGGAGAGAGAGAGAGAGAGGGAGGTGAAGACGAGAGAGAGGGAGGTGAAGACGAGGGAGAAAGGGAGGTGAAGATGAGGGAGAGAGAGGGAGGTGAGGACAGCGGCAAGAGAGGGAGGTGAGGACAGGGGAGAGAGAGGGAGGTGAGGACAGGGGAGAGAGAGCAAGGTGAGGGCAGGGGAGAGAGAGCGAGGTGAGGATAAGGGAGAGAGAGCGAGGTGAGGACAGTGGAGAGAGGTGAGGGAGGTGAAAGAGGGAGGTGAAGACAGGAGAGACAGAGAGGGAGGTGAGGACAGGAGAGACAGACAGAGAGAAGGAGATGAGGACGGGAGAGACAGAGAGAGGGAGGTGAGGCCGGGAGCGAGAGAGGGAGGTGATGACGGGCAAGAGAGAGGGAGGTGAGGATGGGAGAGAGGGAGTTGAGGACGGGAGTGAGAGAGGGAGGTGAGGACGTGAGAGAGGGAGGTGAGGATGGGAGAGAGATGGGGTGAGGACAGGAGAGAGAGAGGGAGGAGAGAATGAGAGAGAGAGAGAGAGAGAGAGAGAGAGAGAGAGGGATGGAGTGTGGTGAGGATGGGGAGAGAGAGAGCTGAGGATGGGAGAGAGAATGAGAGAGAGAGAGGGATGGAGTGTGGTGAGGATGGGGAGAGAGAGAGCTGAGGATGGGAGAGAGAATGAGAGAGAGAGGGATGGAGTGTGGTGAGGATGGGGAGAGAGAGAGGTGAGGATGGGAGAGAGAATGAGAGAGAGAGAGGGATGGAGTGTGGTGAGGATGGGGAGAGAGAGAGGTGAGGATGGGAGAGAAGGAGGGAAAGAGAGAGAGAGAGAGAGAGTTAGCCAGGGCAAATGTACACCTGCACTCACCCTGGCGGGGACGGCATGCATAGCTTCCTGTCTGTGCTGATGCTGCTGGTGCAGGGATCCAGGGCTGCCTGGGTGATGAAACTTCTTCTCAAGGCAATTAGGCTGCAGAACGGGTGGGAGGGCGTGCGGCTACATGTAGTAGTACTATGTGCCATCACCCAACGCGCTGCAGCTGATGCTCCTCCGTCTTCTCTCCCCTGCGGCTGCTCCCAGAATGCCGTGTTTGATGACATTGCTTCCCGTACTGGCATTCTGGGAAGGAGGGATGGAAAAGACGAGTGCAGCAGTAGGGATGGATGGTGAAAATATGGCAGCAGGCGAGAGCGGTCACGCAAGCAGGGTGATTGCAGACGCGATGTCAAACCGCAGCGTCAGTTAGCCTCTTCCCTATATATATATATATATATATATATATATATAAATACATTATATATATACACACACACACACACACACCCACACACACATATATATACACATATACACACACATATATATATATATATATATCTCTACACACACATATATATATATATATATGTCTACACATATAAAGAATATTGTGTGGGTGGTATTGGCGCTACTCCTATCTTTAAAGCTTGATAAATGTCCTTGTCCCTCCTCTGGGGTAGCCGGACTTCTTAAAAATGCACTCCCACGTTATAATGGGATGGCAGCCCTTTTCTCCCGTGGTTTGCTGTTCAGGCTAACCAATTTAAATCTAAAAGACAAAAAATGAGACTAGGCGCCTCCTAGTGCATTATCTCACATAAATCGTGACCTCCACCTGTAGTAACACCCCTGTGAATTAAAGGTGTACCTTGGATGGTGGAATTCCAACCAACTAATTGAATCGCATGATACCACGTATCTCAATGTGTAATAGGGATACTTTTCATCACAGTAATCCTGGTGGTACTGCTCCCCGGTTTAAACCTCACATATATGGGATGAAAGCAGAAAGGACCAATAGTGCAATACGTTTTGTAAACATTAAACACAATTATTCAAAAAGCTGGTCCTAATAATAAAATAGTTGCCCGTACAATGTAAAAACTAAAAGATAGCTTATCTGTTAGTAGTCGTCCATACAAGTAAACACTCAACGCGTTTCGTCCGATGCCCACGACCGGGACTTCCTCAGGAGTGTAATGATACAAGCCCTGTAGTCTCCCCCGACGGAGCCGGGCCCAGGACATGTGAGCAGCGGTGACCAGTATGAGAGGTCGGGTAGGGAGATATTTTGAGATGAGTGAAGGTAACCAATGGAGGGACTGACAGAGCGGATCTGCAGACGATGAACATCTAGCGAGGAAGATTAGCCTTGTAGCTACATGAATTAAGTCTTAATCAGGTGCAATACTGTTGTTCGTCCACCAAGTGTCACTTTTGAAAACCACCATTGCGCATGTGTGAAGTCTCCATTGTAAAGTCAAGCTATTCTGGTTAGTTTAAGAACTACTTTTTTGAGATGATATCTACATTAACTAGAAATGTGAACACAGAAAAAGATTGGCTCAGCGTCTCGAACGCACACAAAAAAAAAGCACAGGTCAGAGTCCTGCACAACGCTTTAAAATAAAAACAATCATTACAATCAGCGATAGCGTTGGGACACACAGCACTATAAAAACAATTACAATGAGCAACATCACTATATCACTGCAGGTGTCAGTCACCTGTTTCCATAGCTCTCCTGGCATAGTGGTATCGTCGATGGTTACCATGCAGCTGCTGGGTACATACAGGGGGAGCAGCGCTAACATCCCGGTGGCTGATGCTCTCTGCAACCGCCACGTAACATCCCCAGCAACTGCTGCTCACAGTTGCCGCCGGGTGGGAGGGGTGATGCCGGGCTTCCCAAGACTATTGTTACAGTGATGGGGACACGCTAGAGGAGAAGCCATAGCTGCACAGGGTCCGGGAGGTCCCCCTTACAATGGCGGCTGTGGGAAGAATATCTTCCTACAGCTGCCCAAATGGGTGTTTCTGACTGGTCGCCACTGAAGCGATAACGGCAGTTAAGTGGTTAAAACACAACATTTCATAGTTTTTTTAAAGTGAGAAAGAAGAACAAACCTATAACACACATAGGCCCTCATTCCGAGTTGTTCGCTCGGTATTTTTCATCGCATCGCAGTGAAAATCCGCTTAGTACGCATGCGCAATGTTCGCACTGCGACTGCGCCAAGTAACTTTACTATGAAGAAAGTATTTTTACTCACGGCTTTTTCTTCGCTCCGGCGATCGTAATGTGATTGACAGGAAATGGGTGTTACTGGGCGGAAACACGGCGTTTCAGGGGCGTGTGGCTGAAAACGCTACCGTTTCCGGAAAAAACGCAGGAGTGGCCGGGGAAACGGTGGGAGTGCCTGGGCGAACGCTGGGTGTGTTTGTGACGTCAACCAGGAACGACAAGCACTGAACTGATCGCACAGGCAGAGTAAGTCTGGAGCTACTCTGAAACTGCTAAGTAGTTAGTAATCGCAATATTGCGAATACATCGGTCGCAATTTTAAGAAGCTAAGATTCACTCCCAGTAGGCGGCGGCTTAGCGTGTGTAACTCTGCTAAATTCGCCTTGCGACCGATCAACTCGGAATGAGGGCCATAGTACAAAGCGAGATTAAAGTTCCTGATCACCAGAAGAGGAGAAATATAAGTAGTCACCCCAGAATTAATCATATAGTATCCTATCAATATAAAATAATGTTTTTGTTTGATAATATAAATATGAAGACACATCTGGTGTACTGTGAGCTCTTGCTAGTGTCAGACAGACTAAATGCCTCAAAAGGATTGATGGCGGGATGTACAAAGATGGCAGCCACATTCCGCCACAATTTATACTAGAGATGAGCGGGTTCGGTTTCTCTGAAACCGAACCCGCACGAACTTCATGGTTTTTTCACGGGTCCGAGCAGACTCGGATCCTCCCGCCTTGCTCGGTTAACCCGAGCGCGCCCGAACGTCATCATGACGCTGTCGGATTCTCGCGAGACTCGGATTCTATATAAGGAGCCGCGCGTCGCCGCCATTTTCACACGTGCATTGAGATTGATAGGGAGAGGACGTGGCTGGCGTCCTCTCCATTAGAAATTAGATTAGAAGAGAGAGAGAGATTGTGCAGAGTCAGACAGAGTTTACCACAGTGACCAGTGCAGTTGTTGTTAGTTAACTTTTATTTATTTTAATATAATATATTATCCGTTCTCTGCTATATCCGTTCTCTGCCTGAAAAAAAACGATACACAGCAGCAGCCAGTCACACAGTGTGACTCAGTCTGTGTGCACTCAGCTCAGCCCAGTGTGCTGCACATCAATGTATAAAAGGCAAAGCTTATAATAATTGTGGGGGAGACTGGGGAGCACTGCAGGTTGTTATAGCAGGAGCCCCCAGGAGTACATAATATTATATTAATTTAAAATTAAACAGTGCACACTTTTGCTGCAGGAGTGCCACTGCCAGTGTGACTAGTGGTGACCAGTGCCTGACCACCAGTATAGTAGTATATTGTTGTATGCATTGTATACTATCTCTTTATCAACCAGTCTATATTGGCAGCAGACACAGTACAGTGCGGTAGTTCACGGCTGTGGCTACCTCTGTGTCGGCAGTCGGAACTCGGCAGGCAGTCCGTCCATCCATAATTGTATTACAAATATATACCACCTAACCGTGGTATTTTTTTTTCTTTCTTTATACCGTCGTCATAGTGTCATACTAGTTGTTACGAGTATACTACTATCTCTTTATCAACCAGTGTACAGTGCGGTAGTTCACGGCTGTGGCTACCTCTGTGTCGGCAGTCGGCAGGCAGTCCGTCCATCCATAATTGTATTATTATTATAATATATACCACCTAACCGTGGTTTTTTTTTCATTCTTTATACCGTCGTCATAGTGTCATACTAGTTGTTACGAGTATACTACTATCTCTTTATCAACCAGTGTACAGTGCGGTAGTTCACGGCTGTGGCTACCTCTGTGTCGGCAGTCGGCAGGCAGTCCGTCCATCCATAATTGTATTATTATTATAATATATACCACCTAACCGTGGTTTTTTTTTCATTCTTTATACCGTCGTCATAGTGTCATACTAGTTGTTACGAGTATACTACTATCTCTTTATCAACCAGTGTACAGTGCGGTAGTTCACGGCTGTGGCTACCTCTGTGTCGGCAGTCGGCAGGCAGTCGGTCCATCCATAATTGTATTATTATTATAATATATACCACCTAACCGTGGTTTTTTTTTCATTCTTTATACCGTCGTCATAGTGTCATACTAGTTGTTACGAGTATACTACTATCTCTTTATCAACCAGTGTACAGTGCGGTAGTTCACGGCTGTGGCTACCTCTGTGTCGGCAGTCGGCAGGCAGTCCGTCCATCCATAATTGTATAATTAAATTATATACCACCTAACCGTGGTTTTTTTTTCATTCTTTATACCGTCGTCATAGTGTCATACTAGTTGTTACGAGTATACTACTATCTCTTTATCAACCAGTGTACAGTGCGGTAGTTCACGGCTGTGGCTACCTCTGTGTCGGCAGTCGGCAGGCAGTCGGTCCATCCATAATTGTATTATTATTATAATATATACCACCTAACCGTGGTTTTTTTTTCATTCTTTATACCGTCGTCATAGTGTCATACTAGTTGTTGCGAGTATACTACTATCTCTTTATCAACCAGTGTACAGTGCGGTAGTTCACGGCTGTGGCTACCTCTGTGTCGGCAGTCGGCAGGCAATCGGTCCATCCATAATTGTATTATTATTATAATATATACCACCTAACCGTGGTTTTTTTTTCATTCTTTATACCGTCGTCATAGTGTCATACTAGTTGTTACGAGTACACTACTATCTCTTTATCAACCAGTGTACAGTGCGGTAGTTCACGGCTGTGGCTACCTCTGTGTCGGCAGTCGGCAGGCAGTCCGTCCATCCATAATTGTATTATTATTATAATATATACCACCTAACCGTGGTTTTTTTTTCATTCTTTATACCGTCGTCATAGTGTCATACTAGTTGTTACGAGTATACTACTATCTCTTTATCAACCAGTGTACAGTGCGGTAGTTCACGGCTGTGGCTACCTCTGTGTCGGCAGTCGGCAGGCAGTCCGTCCATCCATAATTGTATAATTAAATTATATACCACCTAACCGTGGTTTTTTTTTCATTCTTTTTACCGTCGTCATAGTGTCATACTAGTTGTTACGAGTATACTACTATCTCTTTATCAACCAGTGTACAGTGCGGTAGTTCACGGCTGTGGCTACCTCTGTGTCGGCAGTCGGCAGGCAGTCGGTCCATCCATAATTGTATTATTATTATAATATATACCACCTAACCGTGGTTTTTTTTTTCATTCTTTATACCGTCGTCATAGTGTCATACTAGTTGTTACGAGTATACCCTCCAACATTTTACACATTAAAATCGATACAAATTCGGAAAGGGGGCGTGGCAGTCAGTTCTGCCAGCAAGTCACTATTGTTAGCGCCGGTGTCCCAACGCACTGCATTACAGGGAAGTAGATGCACTAAATAAATAAATAAACGACAGCTCCCAGCAGCCCTTAGCACCAAAGCATTCCGGTGCTAAGGGCTGCTGGGAGCTGTAGTTTATTGAGTGCATCTTCTTCCCTGTAATACGGTGTGTTTGACACCGACGCTAACAATAGTCACTGGCTGCTTGGCTGCTGTGCGAGTCTCCGGGAGAGCCACTGCCAAAGGCTTAGCTACTTCCAGGAGGAGAAACATTACCCGCCCCTCCCCTACACGCAGTACCTTCGGGCCCCATCCGCTGCACCCACACACACAACCCCCTCCACCAGCCGCAGTGGCACCAGACCCCCTCCCCCACCACCAGCATCCCTGCACCCGCCCCTCTCCAACCCTCGGTGGCTCTGGACCCCAACCATGGTGCACCCACGTACCAGCCCCTCCCCTACCAACGGCACCACCGAACCAGCCCTCCCCCACCCGCAGCACCCCCGCAACCATCCCTCTCCCTCCCATGGCAGCCCCAAACCCCCTCCCCCATCCGCGACTCCACCGCACCCGCCACTCCTCCAACCACAGCACCTATTAGGTGATTCATCAGGCCCTGTTTGCACTGTTTACGCCATTGCAAGGGGCTACAACCACTTAACTATCGCACGCCCTTTCTCCATGCAATATTTAATCACGCACACAATTACGATTGGAGATAATAATCCATATAATACAAATATTGCATGCCACAAGGTCGTCAAGGGTTAAGGGGGCGTAACCCCTTATGACGGTGTGAACAGCGCCCGTAGGGTGCGATGAATCACCTAGTATATCAGTAGTTATGCAGTAACGTGACACAGGGTAGTCACATGACCAATGTGTTGTCTGGAAAACGTAACAGACTCTCCTGCACCATACTTACCTACTCTTCCGGAAGCTGCGGGAGATTCCTGTTTTTTTGGGTAGCCCCCCGCACCCCCGGAAGAGTGGGCAGGTCTCCCGCATCCTGCTCGCACCCTAGTGATGCGAGCAGGATGGAGAGATAACCTCCCGCATTCGCGGGTCCGTCGGGTGGAGAAGGGGTTAAAATGTCGCAAATCACGTCATTTTAGCCCTGCCCCCTTCCCGCGGACCCGCGAATCGCAGCATTTCCCGATGCGGGGGCGGGGCTTAGTGATGTCACAGTCCAGCCCTGCACCTGCAGCGTCTCCTCTTCGGGCTTCTCCCGGAGAGGAGAATAAAATGTAGGTAAGTATGTCCTGCACATCACAGGCAGAACTAACACAGAATGGCATCACATTATCAGTAGATTTGTATCTGTTTAACATAGAAAGTCCCAAATAGAAAGAGGACAATAGTACATTGCTGTAACCGGACAAAGACAGGAAGCTGCTGTTTATCAGTCACATCCTGTATATACACGTCGGGGGAAATTTAATTGTTTGAAAAGTCGGTTGAGTCTCAGGATTCATGTCATTCAGTGACTTGCCCTAATGAATGAGGAAGATAAATACTAACACAAAGGACATAAAATGTTTCACAGGAATTGCATCATACAGTATTGTATATTCACACAATCACATAGGAGCTGATACAGACGTGGCTGCAGACACGGCCGTGGCTCTGTGTTTTGGTGGTTCCACATCTGTGACATTATGGAAATGCCACAACAAAGCCTTTCCATGGCGCACATCCATGTGTATGCAGTGGTGAATTTCCCATTAGGCAGGTGAGGCAGGTGCCTAGGGGCTGCACTTGTTTGGGGGCAGCACTTGGCTGCTTGTGTTGTTACTGTCAGCCCAAAAAGTACCAGTAACTGCAAGATATTTCCACTGTACTGTACCATACGCCATCCTGAATGGAGTGTAATTGGGTCGGACACGCACACACTGCCCCTGTAACCTGTCACACTTAGTAAATAAGTACACATAATAAAAAAAAAAATGTCATAGTTAGTGGCTTTTTCTTTATTATTTTATTAAATTGGCTATCCTAAAATGAGGGTTTATAACAAATCAATAAAAATAATAAACTTAGATAGGCGTGATGTGTCTGTTACTGTCATCACCTAAATCCGCCCCTGTGTGTATGACTGTGCAAGGATTGATGCCTACTTTGTAGGTACTGTAACACCGCCTGGTCCGTCATTAGACGCCACCATCAATAGCACCATAGAAACTGGCATCAGCCCAATGGCAGGTGTGGATTATCCCTCTGAGTGCGGCCTCCAATGTGAGCGATTCATTGTGTATATGCAAACACTCCAGTTACCCGCCTGTGACACTCCAATTACATGGACTTTCTCTGGGCATCTGTTTAGCCACCTCCCAGTCCCCACCCAGGAATGTCCGGCGCTCTACCAAGGCATTTGTGACACTAATTGCAGCTGCGCTTTGGTGTGTACACACTGTGTAAAGCAGGAGCTGTAACAGTTTTTGAGAATTTTTGCATGCATGCAGTAGCAAAATAAAATCGCTCACTCCATGAAGATCAGTACTGCGTGTAATGTTGAGTCAGCCCCATAATGTGCAAGATTAACAAACAGCAAAACCATGATAATACAAAATACATAGACTGGTGCAAATATCAGAAGGAATAGGGAATATAGAATAAAGAAGAGCAGCCAGGACTTCTGCTTTCCCCCCGTGTGTTAGGAATTGACAGTGAACGGCAAACGGGTGTGCTCTGTGTTATGGAAGTATGGAGACACATCTGCTGTTGTGCACGTGTAATAGTTCTCTTTCTCATTACAGAGGGATGAATCCTGCAAAATAATACAGGCACTGTCACCAGTGGGGTTTTTTATAGTCTCATCTGTGCACAGGCAGACTCTGGTGTTGACACGTATTTCACATTAAAGTCAAATCGCTCACAATCAGCCCCGTCTGTGGATGGCCAAGACTACCGGTGGAACTTGTGGATCACATTATCCTGAGAGAGAAGATGAGAATCTCGTAGGTCATCCCAACATCTCTTAAGTGCCTAGCAGTACATTTAATAAGCTGTGGGTTTAACGTCATGTCACACCTGCCGGATCCTGTTGCAGATTGATGGTGGGTACAATTAAAAAAAGGCAGTATTTACTAAAGGTTGTTACCTTCTGAATAGAATTCTGTGTTAATATACCCTGCAGCTTCTAAAAATCTATCCCATCAGAATCCTGCTACTAAACTGCAGCGTACCTGGGCAATCCAATAGCGGTTTATAAGCCGCCAAAGATCCTTAACATCTGTGCAGGGTATTACAGAGTGAGGCAAAAAAAGGCATGGTAAATGCTATTGAAAATGTTAGTACATAATCCAAAAATATCACTGGTTTTAGATATGAAAATGTCCAGATGTTGGCCTTTATTGAAGATAGAAATTTGGAATTGATTTCTGAAGTTTTGCATTAGTCGGAGGCATGGACATGAGGAAAGCTAAATGGCTCAGGAGGCACTCAATAGCACCAGCGCCAGATTTACATGCAATATATGAGCCAAAGGGTGCATCTGGGCATTATACACAGGTGCAGCAGTATATACTGTGATGTTAATGTATTAGAATGCTTAATATTTGTAGACACTCCCTTACTAATATGTGTAAGCCTGAATCTTCAGTGATGGGCCGTGAGACCAGGGGGATGCTGGGAAGTGGGTGGTCCAGTGTGCAGTGTGCCTGGAGTTGGTGATGGAATAAAACAGCACAGCAGTGAACTCACATGTCTCTGTGTCCTTATGACTGGATTTACAAACATATGAACAAAACATGGTGTCAGAAGAAGTTT
Source organism: Pseudophryne corroboree (assembly GCF_028390025.1). Taxonomy (NCBI): domain Eukaryota; kingdom Metazoa; phylum Chordata; class Amphibia; order Anura; family Myobatrachidae; genus Pseudophryne; species Pseudophryne corroboree. The sequence continues at coordinate 488,015,721 of NC_086450.1, forward strand.
AACTTGGACTGCTAGTGCTCTCAGAGTATGAAAGAATCCTGCAGATGTCTGTACGGCTGTGATACTCAGTGTCTGCAAAGCCTGCCGTGTGCTCCTCTCTTCAAACAATGGGTAACCATGGATAAACTAGCTCCTCCAACCGGCATGCTGATGTCTGGTAACTTGTCTGAAAACTGGAAAAGATTTAAGCAAAGGTTTAAAATATAGCTTGCTGCATGTGGAGCTGATACAGAGGCTGACAAAACTAAGGCATTCATTTTCCTACATGTGATAGGAGAGGACGTGCTGGACATTTATAATAGTTTTTAGTTTGATGAGGGGCAGAATATGATGCTATCTCCTATAATGCAAACGTTTGAAGATTACTTTGTGCCAAGGAAAAATGTGACATATGAAAGATATGTTTTTCACATGTGATCAGAAGTCTGTAGATGGATTTGATCAGTATGTTACAGAGCTGCAATCACTCAGTAAAACCTGTGAGTTTGGTGATTTAAAGGATTCACAGATTAGAGATCGTATTGCCTGTGGAATACCTGATAATGGACTCAGAGAGAGAGATTGCTGAGAGAGCAAGACCTAACACTAAAAAAGGCAGTGACTATGTGCAGATCTGCAGAAATAACTAGATTTCAAGCCAAAAAGTTACACAAGGAAGCTGATGTAGTGCAGAAAACAGAGCCAAGCAAACCTGTAGTGCAGAAAACAGAACCAAGCAAACCTCCATTCTCAAGAATGAAGCAGTCTAAGCCACAGTCTAACAAGGAAATGTGTAGTAGATGTTAGGCGCCGTGTTGCCCTGCGCCTAGCAACTAGGGATGCCGGGCGCGGTGAGCCGCCGGGTCCCTAGCAACGCTAGGACGCCGTGCGCGCTGAGCCATCGGGTCCCTAGCAATGCTAGGACGCCGGGCGCGCTGAGCCGCCGGGACCTTAGCAATAGGGACGCCACATGCGGACCGCGTTCCCCGTTGCTGGGTTAATTAATTAGTGTGCACACATGTTTCTCTGGTCGTGCAGCAAGGCAGCTGCACGACATTTATTGTATTAGGCTCTGTACTCTGATTGGAGGATTCCCTGCTAAATGCCTTCTCAGGGTCTCACACAGACGCCGATGATAGTTTCCTGCATGCTGCTCATGTTTGGTGAACATCTGTTCCTGGTCTGCTGTGCGCGGTCATTCCAGTCCTCTGAGTTCCTGAGTCTTGGTGTTTGTCATCTCATCCCAAGGAGTTCTCCTGGTCCTCATTTACCTGTCACAGTCTATAGAGGATCTCGTTTGGTTTCGTGAGTGGCGGCTCTGCCGTGTGCTGCGGCCTAGGCCGCTTTATATTGTTTTCTGGTTTTGGAGCATTTGTGGAGGTATCCGCTTCCACAGTCCTCTCCGGAACTCGGCGGTGCAATGTAGGAGAGTGGACAAGTGGAGTATTTTGGTTGTTCTTTTCCCTGGCGGTAATCAGTGCATACTTTAGTTTTAGGTTTGTTAGTAGCCCCTGGCCTTGTTGTTTAGTTAGAGGGCCCCTTGTTATCACCCTGTCTCGGTTCACTCTTTGTCTCTCATTAAGACCTGAGGGGGCACGGAGTTGGGCAGACGTAATCCGCCCTTCAAACGCGGCTGCCATGGGCCCAAGAAACCATAGTCTCGCAAGAGTGTACTGACAGCATGGGCGAGACAACGGAGATAGGGTGCCAGGGGCTATTCCCATTCCTTTCCCCTTTCCCAGCATTATGTTCTGGTATTCAGGTCCCTTCATATAAGATCAACTCAGACCAGAGTATTAGAATCATAACAGTAGATGTGGAAATCCTAAAATGTGCCCTGCTTATGGTAAAACCTGCATGAAATGTGGTAGACTAAATCACTTTGCCAAATGCTGTAAAATGAAAAGTGAAATAACCACAATGCATGCTGTTAAACAAACAGAGGAATTATTTGTGGATTGCATTGAACTTTGCAGTGCAGATAAGAAAGAATGGATTGTCCCTTTAACTGTGAATGAGATTGTCATTCCCTTTAAGCTTGATACTGGCGCGCAGGTGAATTTAATATTGTTTCAAGACTATAAGAATTTTAGAGTAAAATCTAAAATTCATCCAGCCAAAGTGAAAGTTACAGGGTACACTGGGGAGGAAATTCCTGTGAAAGGTACATGCTTAGTGACACTGAAATATAAGGGACAACAGTTTAAAACATCTCTACTGATTGTGGATAAAAATGTGCAACCGATTCTAGGATTAAGTTCCTGTGAGAAACTATGCTTGCTATAGAAAGTTTTTATGGTGACATCACAAGTAGAAGATGACTGCTGTCAGAGTCGGTTTAGTTTGTGTCCCCGGAGGGGGCGCCAGTGGGTCAGTGGAGGTAGGAGGAATGAAGTGAGGAGGCAGGATTGGATTTCTGCGCACGTGCACAATGTAGTTTTATTAACAACGAAAAGTCCAGATAATAATGCAGCAGAAAATAAACAAACAAAATGCAATGGTAATGGCAATGGTAATGGCAATGATAGGAATACAGCTTGGGAGCTGAAAGTCTATGGCAGAGTATGATATGCAGACATGAACCGGAATAGTTAAAACGTGGAGCCAGCAGAGGTGGAAATAATGGTAGCAAACCTGGTAGCAATGCAGGAGACTTGATGTTAAATGTCCACTGTGCTGTTGGAAATGCACAGGCAGCCTGCAGGCTGAATCACAGGTGAGATGACGGAATGCACCTGGAGTGAGAGTCTCTACTGATGAAGGCTGGAGCACACTGCAGATGGTAGAGGTGAAGCCAGAGAGGTATTGCTGTAATGCTGGTGCTTGTAGTTCCACGGAGGTAACAGAGGTACAGGAGAATATCCAGGAACAAGGAGGATCAGGAGAATATCCAGGAACACGGAGGAACAGGAGAATATCCAGGAACACGGAGGAACAGGAGAGCAGGTCCAGACACACGGGTCGCAGGAGTGACACAAAGTTCAGGACAACCTCTGACTCACCCTGCAGCTCCTGATATACCCCCTGACCGGCAGGTATTGGCTGGAGTGAGACAAGGGGGTGCGGCCAAGCTCCGGATTGGCTGCCGCACTTACACTGGAGAATACTGTCATGGCGGCGCCCATGCCACGGCCCGGCAGGAACGCGGCGCGCTCACACGCCCGTTGACTCCAGGGGCGCTTCCAGGCCTGAGATGGCATCCAAGAGCAGGGCGACAGATGACAGCGACATGCAGTGACCCCGGACGGAGTCCGCACCAGCGGACAGACATAACAGCGGTGAGTCGATTCCTGACAGTACCCCCTCCCTTATGGGTGGGCACCGAACACCCACGTGGCTTGGAAGGATGAGACCTGTGGAAAACACTGACCAACCTGGGAGCGTGGACATCAGCAGAATTCACCCAACTCCTCTCCTCAGGACCGTAGCCGGCCCAGTCGATGAGATATTGCAGACGACCATATCGGTGACGGGAGTCCAGAATCTTCTCTATCTCGAACTCTATGCCCCGCTGAGTTGGAATTCTGGGGCCAGCTGGAAGAGCTCTTTGGAAGCGATTCAGGACTAATGGTCTGAGGAGAGAGACATGGAAAGCATTAGGAATTCGCAAGGAAGGGGGTAATTTGAGCTTGTAAGCCACAGGACTAAGAACTCTTTAGATGGAGAAAGGACCGATGAAGCGTGGTGCAAACTTCATCGACGGCACTTTAAGACGAAGGTTCCGGGTGGAAAGCCAAACTTTATCACCAGGTTTCAGGCTGGGAACTGCACGTCTTTTGCGGTCGGCAAAGAACTTGTACCGGGCAGAAGCCTTTTTGAGTGAAGTATGAATCTTCCTCCAAATTGACGAGAACTGACTGAGGACAGTAGTGGCAACAGGAACATCGATGCTAGGAAGGTCTTGAAAATCAGGAACACGTGGATGTTGCCCATAAACAGCGAAGAACGGAGTAGTTTCAGTAGCTGTGTGGTAGCGGAAATTGTGAGCGAATTCAGCCCACGGGAGCAAATCCACCCAGTCATCTTGGGAAGATGATATGTACAATCTCAGGAAAGTTTCCAACTCCTGGTTTACCCTCTCTGTCTGCCCATTCGTCTGAGGATGATAAGCTGACGAGAACTTGAGATGGACCTGCATGGCAGAACAGAGAGCTCTCCAAAACCTTGCCACAAACTGAACTCCACGGTCAAATATTATTTCAGTGGGTAGTCCATGTAAACGGAAAATCTCCCGTAGGAAGATTTGGGCCAGTTTTGGAGCTGAAGGAAGTCCTTGGAGTGGAACAAAATGAGCCATTTTGGTAAATCTGTCGACCACTACCCAGATGGTATTGAATCCTTGGGAGGAGGGAAGGTCAGAGATGAAATCCATAGACAGATGTGACCAAGGACGGCTGGGAATGGATAATGGCTGTAACTGATCTGCTGGAGACTGACGAGGAGTCTTGTGCTGCACACATTTAGGACAAGACGCCACAAAGTCTTTGATGTCGACTTTCATCTTCGGCCACCAGTATGTCTCGGAGAGAAATTTAAAAGTCTTTAGGACACCAGGATGCCCAGTAAATTTAGACTGATGAGCCCAAGACAGCAACTTAGAACGGAGTTCAGGAGCAACAAAAGTCTTACCAGGAGGCGGAGCTGGAGAAACTTGTGATGAGGCAAATGCAACAGGATCCAGGATGGAGCGTGGTACTGGATCGGACATCTCGTCCTCGGATTCCATGGATCGAGACAAGGCATCTGCCTTGGTATTCTGAGAACCTGGGCGGAAATGGAGCTTAAAATTAAAACGGGAGAAGAACATAGCCCATCAGGACTGGCGAGGATTAAGGCACTGAGCTGCCTTCAAATAGAGCAGGTTTTTATGATCCGTATAGACGTTAAATGGAAACTTCGCCCCTTCCAGGAGATACCTCCATTCCTCAAGGGCCAGTTTAATCGCCAGAAGCTCTTGATCTCTAATGGAATAATTAACTTCTGCAGGAAGAAATTTGCGGGTAAAGAATCCACAGGGATGAATCTTCCCGTCAGCTCCCATCTGAGAGAGAACAGCTCCCATTCCTACTGTGGAAGCATCCACCTCCAACTCGAATGGCTTATTAACATCGGGCTGTAACAAAACTGGGGTGGTCATAAAAGCCATCTTGATTTTTTGAAACGCAGCCAGGGCATATTCTGACCAGTTGGAATGATCTGCCCCTTTTCGAGTTAAGCTAGTAATAGGAGCAATGAGAGTTGAAAAGCCTTGGATGAATTTCCTATAATAATTGGCGAAGCCCAGGAATCGTTGAATGGACTTGAGAGTATTCGGAATGGACCAATTGGCAATAGCTTCCAATTTTGCCGGGTCCATCTGGAGATCCGATCCAGAAATTATATACCCCAGGAAGGATATGGAGGCAACTTCAAAGGTACACTTGGATAATTTGCCGTAGAGACGGTTCTCACGAAGACGTCGGAGGACTTCACGGACTTGGAGACGATGAGAAGAGAGGTCTTGAGAGAAGATGAGGATATCGTCCAGGTAAACTACGAGATATTTGTACAGAACGTCACGGAAGATTTCGTTAACAAAGTGCTGGAACACTGCTGGGGCATTGCTCAACCCGAATGGCATTACCAGGTACTTGTAATGGCCATCCCGAGTATTGAAAGCCGTCTTCCATTCATCACCGCTGCGGATTCTGATGAGATTATAGGCACCGCGGAGATCTAACTTGGTGAAGATGCGGGCTCCTTTGACTCTATCAAATAACTCAGTAATAAGAGGTAACGGGTATCTGTTCTTAATGGTAATATCATTAAGTCCCCGGTAGTCAATACATGGACGTAGTCCTCCATCTTTCTTTTTAACAAAAAAGAAACCCGCCCCAGCAGGTGAAGATGAGGGACGGATGAATCCTTTCTGTAGGTTTTCTTTGATGTATTCGCTCATCGCCTCGGTTTCAGGAACAGATAACAGGTAGGTGCGCCCCCTAGGTGGTTTCTTGCCAGGAATGAGGTCGATGGGGCAATCCCACTCTCTATGGGGCGGCAGGACATCAGCGGCCTTTTCACTGAAGACGTCAGAGAAATCTTGGTAGGCCATAGGAAGAGTAGACTGGGTCTTAATTTCAGAAGTCTTTACAGGAACAACTTGGGCTAAACAAGACTGACGGCAATGTGAACCCCATGCAGCTAGTTGTAATGTAGCCCAATCAATCTGCGGGTTATGTAGCTGGAGCCAGGGCATACCTAACACAATCTCCTGAGTTGCCTGAGGAATAACTAAAAACTTTATTAACTCAGAATGCAGGAACCCAACCCCCAGTATCACTGGCCTGGTTTGTTGAGTGATATACCCCTTAGAAATACGACTACCATCTACTGCCGTGATGTAGACTGGACATGGAAGTTCATAGACCGGCAGAGGAAACTTGTCTACCGCAGCTTGAGTGATGAAATTCCCCGCTGCACCACAGTCTACCAATGCAGTTGCAGATTGGAGTCCAGCCACCGTCTCTAAGGTCACAGGAAGAATGAGATCTTGGGTTGAAGGAGCTTGCCTGAAAGATCCCAACTTGACTCCTCCCTTACAAGTCAGGATCTGGCGTTTCCCGAACGCACTGGACAAGAATTAATTTGGTGACCTACTGCCGCACAATAAAGACACAGTCTCTCACGAAGTCTCCTTGACCGCTCCTCAGAAGTTAAGCGGGACCTATTAATTTCCATAGGCTCATCAGAAGGTGGAGGCTGAAACTGTACAGGAGGTACCATTCTTGGTTTGCGACACTCAGCACGAGCACGCTCACTGTTGCGTTCGCGGATGTGAGAGTCCAACTTGATACATAGGGAGATTAACTCTGGTAATTGCTCAGGGATATCACGGGTTGCCAGTTCATCTTTAATCCGTTCCGAGAGTCCATGCCAGTAGGCTGCTACCAAGGCTTGGTTATTCCACTGAATCTCTGCGGCTAACGTCTGGAACTGGATGATGTATTGGCCCATACTGCGAGTCCCTTGACGGAGCAGGAGAAGATCTGCGGAGGCTGATGTTGCACGACCCGGTTCATCAAAGATGCGTCTAAAGATGGACACAAACTCGGCATAGTTGTTCATCAACGGGTCAGCACGTTCCCACAGAGGAGACACCCAACTCAGGGCTGATCCAGAGAGCAGTGAAATGATATAAGCAACTTTGGATCTTGGCGTGGGAAAATTGTGAGGTAAAAGTTCAAACTGGACTTCACACTGGTTGAGGAACCCACGACATAACTTCGGACTGCCATCATACCTGCTAGGCACAGGCAGGTGCAAGCGAGACACTGAAGCAGATGCAGCCGGAGAAGAAGAACCCCCAACACTTGCATGTGCAGGGGTAACAGGAACTGGAGGTGCAGGCGCACTTAGCAGAGATTGTTGTAACGTATCAATCCGGGAGGACATCCCTTGCAGAAACTGGAATATCTGCTGCTGCACAGCCTCTTGTCCATCCAAACGGGAGACCAGATTTTGTAAGGCCCCTGACCCCACACTCTGACCACCGTCCGAGTCCATCTGTCCTGAACTTACTGTCAGAGTCGGTTTAGTTTGTGTCCCCGGAGGGGGCGCCAGTGGGTCAGTGGAGGTAGGAGGAATGAAGTGAGGAGGCAGGATTGGATTTCTGCGCATGTGCACAATGTAGTTTTATTAACAGCGAAAAGTCCAGATAATAATGCAGCAGAAAATAAACAAACAAAATGCAATGGTAATGGCAATGGTAATGGCAATGATAGGAATACAGCTTGGGAGCTGAAAGTCTATGGCAGAGTATGTAATGCAGACATGAACCGGAATAGTTAAAACGTGGAACCAGCAGAGGTGGAAATAATGGTAGCAAACCTGGTAGCAGAGCAAGAGACTTGATGTTAAATGTCCACTGTGCTGTTGGAAATGCACAGGCAGCCTGCAGGCTGAATCACAGGTGAGATGAAGAGATGCACCTGGAGTGAGAGTCTCTACTGATGAAGGCTGGAGCACACTGCAGATGGTAGAGGTGAAGCCAGAGAGGTATTGCTGTAGTGCTGGTGCTTGTAGTTCCACGGAAGTAACAGAGGTACAGGAGAATATCCAGGAACACGGAGGACCAGGAGAATATCCAGGAACACGGAGGACCAGGAGAATATCCAGGAACACGGAGGAACAGGAGAGCAGGTCCAGACACACGGGTCGCAGGAGTGACACAAAGTTCAGGACAACCTCTGACTCACCCTGCAGCTCCTGATATACCCCCTGACCGGCAGGTATTGGCTGGAGTGAGACAAGGGGGTGTGGCCAAGCTCCGGATTGGCTGCCGCACTTACACTGGAGAATACTGTCATGGCGGCGCCCATGCCACGGCCCGGCAGGAACGCGGCGCGCTCACACGCCCGTTGACTCCAGGGGCGCTTCCAGGCCTGAGATGGCATCCAAGAGCAGGGCGACAGATGACAGCGACATGCAGTGACCCCGGACGGAGTCCGCACCGGCGGACAGACATAACAGCGGTGAGTCGATTCCTGACAACTGCAAATCGATGTTTACAGAATACAGAGACAGGTTGTTTGCCTTAAGAGCATAAAATAAATATAGACACGAAAGTTTCATCAGTGATACACCCCTGTCGAAAAGTGCCATTTGCGCTGAGAGAAAAACTGAAACAAGAGTTAAATCGCATGGAAGCCTTGGGTGTGATACAGAAAGTTGATGAGCCTACTCAATGGGTAAGCTCCTTAGTAATTGTTGAAAATAAAAATGGACAACTGAGAATTAAACAAAGCTATTAAACGAGAACATTTCAAACTACCAACCAGAGATGAAATCATGTCGCAATTTGCGGGAGCAAAATGGTTCCGTAAATTGGACGCATCTTCAGTATTCTGGCAAATGAAGCTAGATGAGGCCAGCTCAAAGCTTTGTACATTTAATACACCAGAAGGTCGATACAGATTTCTTCGACTACCATATGAAATATTGTCTGCTCCAGAAGTATATCACAAAAAGATACACATGATTTTTGAACATATTCCAGGTGTTGAAACAATGATAAGAACATGATTCAGGGTGTAAAACCAGACCCAAGGAAAATATCAGCCATAGTGAACATGGAACGTCCTACCAACAAAGACGACGTCAGAAGATTCCTAGGAATTATTACTTACTTAGGAAAGTTTATTTCTCAACTCTCTGAATGAACAGCTTCTCTTAGATGGTTGTTGGACAAAGATAACGAGTGGATGTGGTCACAGGAACAAGAAGAAAGTTGGCAAAACTTGAAACAGATCATTACAGAGCAACCAGTGCTAAAATTCTTTGATCCTGCGAAAATAATAAGAATTTCAGCAGATGCTTCGCAATTTGGCCTAGGCTCAGTGCTGTTACAAGAACATGAGGATACATGGCAACCAGTAATCTATGCATCAAGAGCACTGACAAGTGCTGAAACAAGGTATGCTCAGATAGAAAAAGAACTTCTAGCGATCACATATGCATGCTCAGATAGAAAAAGAACTTCTAGCGATCACATATGCATGTGAGCAATTTCATCAGTTTGTGTATGGTCAAACATTTACAGTGGAAACTGACCACAAGCCATTGGTAGCTGTCATGACTAAATCATTACATGACTGTCCCATGAGAATTCAACAATTGCTTATCAGACTACAGAAATATGATGTACACTTGCTGTACTGTCCCGGCAAATACGTGTACATTGCTGATACACTTTCTCGTGCTGTGGACAAAAGTGAAGGTTCCAAAAGTCTGATGGATGAAGAGATAGAAGACTATGTTAATTTGATCGTAGCTTCTCTACCAGTGTCTCTTGCAAGAAAAGAACAGATTAGGAAAGAAACTGAGACAGATGATACAATGAAACTGTTGAAATATATCATTTTGAAAGGTTGGCCAGCAGAAAAACATGCGTGCCCGCTGTCTAGCCATGATTATTGAATGTACCGCAGTGACCTTACAGTTGTTGATGGTATTATTTACAAAGGCAATAGGTTTGTCATACCTGCACGACTAAGAAAAAATATGCTGTGCAAGATATATGAAGGCCACTTAAGAGAAGAAAAATGTAAACTGAGAGCGCGTGAAGTTATGTATTGGCCAAGAATGAACCAAGGCATAGCACAGACTACAGCTACATGTGAATTATGTCTTACGTATAGACCGAAACAACAAGTCGAGCCACTGAGTCCTCACGCTGTGCCAGAGAGACCGTACCAGAAAGTTGTCGCAGATTTCATTGATTGTAATGGGAAAATGTACATTGTTGTGACTGATTATTACTCTAACTACCCTGAGGTGAAGACACTACATACTACTACTAGTAAAGCCGTAGTCAATTGCATGAAGTCAATCTTTGCAAGGCATGGTGTTCCTATGGAAGTGTTCACTGACAATGGTCCTCAGTTTTCCAGTGCTGAATTTATACAATTTGCTGATGAGTGGGAATTTGTCCATACTACGTCAAGTCCCCATTATCCACGCTCAAATGGGTTGGTGGAAAGTTCAGTAAAAACTGTAGAGAGTCTCATGAAAAAAGATCAAGAAGGTAAAGAAGATTTCTACAAAAGTCTTTTAATCTACCGCAGTACACCTTTACAGAATGGACTTTCTCCTGCACAAATACTGATGGGAAGGAGGATTAGAGCAAATCTCCCGATACATGAAGAACTGCTTAATACACATAACTCAGCGTTGGTCAGACTGATTAAGGAACGTCAACAGGCAAAACAGAAACTGTTCCATCACAGGCGAACAAAAAGCTTATCTGATCTAAAATTGGGTGACCAAGTCCGTCTCAGAGATCACGAGAAAGGTATTTGGGGACAGAAAGGTATTGTGCAAGCACAAGTAGCACCAAGATCTTATACTATACGTACAGAGCGTGGAACGGAAGTAAGAAGAAATCGGGTGTATTTAAGATCTCAACCTAACCATAATGAAGACAACATGACTGAAGAATACCCTTCATCTGACATGTATGATGATCCTCATAATGGTGAACAAACCACGATTCTAGAAAGGTCCAACATGGTAGATGAAACACAAACTGTGTATGAAAGACCCAAAAGGGAAATATGCAGATCTGAGAGACTCATTGAAATGTGTTAGATGATGTTCTTAATATGATGCTGTTAATTGTTGCATTGAAGCGTACAGGGCTTATCTTTAAAGAAAAGAGGATGTGATGTTAATGTATTAGAATGCTTAATATTTGTGGACACTCCCTTACTAATATGTGTAAGCCTGAATCTTCAGTGATGGTCCCTGGGACCAGGGGGATGCTGGGAAGTGGGTGGTCCAGTGTGCAGTGTGTCTGGAGTTGGTGATGGAATAAAACAGCACAGCAGTGAACTCACATGTCTCTGTGTCCTGATGACTGGATTTACAAACATATGAACAAAACATATACATGTGGGCATTATACACAGGTGCAGCAGTATATACATGTGGGCATTATACACAGGTGCAGCAGTATATACATGTGGGCATTATACACAGGTGCAGCAGTATATACATGTGGGCATCAGAGCTGTCTTAATAGCAGTATAGACCCCTGGGCACAGCAATGCACTGGGGCGCCTACCCACCCATCAGTGGTAGGGATGGGGGGTGCTATCAGTGTCAGCTTTGATGTCTCGGGGGGGGGGGGGGGGGGGGGGGTTCTATCTTCCATTCAGCATGTAGGACTTGGATAAATAATTTCTGCTAATTACTCCTTTACTGCACAAATGGGGCGGGAAGGAGAACACTAAAGGGGACATTGGGCTGAATGAAGGGGCCCTGGTACATGACTTCCAGGGTGGTAGGGGGTGTTTAATACACAAAGGAGGGGTGGATAGTGGAGTGGGCTTAATACGTTAATATTCATCATTTTCCGGGGTCAGGGCAGCTTGCTTTACTGCAGATTTCCCCAGTTCCTGGAAATAGATTTCTTAGTTTTAATGGGATAAAAAAACTAGAGAGTCCCACCTTTAAGGAGATACTGGGGACTTGGGGATCAGACTTTAGGAGCCGGAGAAATCCACCAACAAAAATTTAAAACTGCATATCAGGCGTGTGGAGCTGGAGCAGGGTCCAGCTGCTTGAAGGCTGATATCTCTGGTTCTGGGCATATTAGAGACAAGCTGCCAGTGTTATCCGAAAGGGGAGAGTCCCAGCTTTTGGAATATATCCTCAGAAAAATTTTAAGTCGCACATAACCCGAGATATCTGGCTGTGAAGCACAATTAACAGGCTTAGATGGGGACCACTGCTTTGAAGTCGGATATCTCCGATTCCCCAGGGTTGATTTTAAAAAATATGGTACCCCTGGATAGAGGGGACCCTCAGCTATCAGCATAGGGCCCTTTTACTCCTGGGGCCGTTGAACAAGAGCCCATTGAGCCCATACAAAAAGATGGCCCTGGTGGGCATTATACACAGGTGCAGCAGTATATACATGTGGGCATTATACACAGGTGCAGCAGTATATACATCTGGGCATTATACACAGGTGCAGCAGTATATACATCTGGGCATTATACACAGGTGCAGCAGTAAATACATCTGGGCATTATACACAGGTGGTGCATCAGTATAAACTCCTGGAAATTGTGGGAGTTTTGATCAGAGATGTGCAGAAAAGGTAGGCAGGGGATTGGGGGGAGGGGGTAGGCACAGCCTCACCTGCCATAGACTTTTTACTCCAAAGTGTTGACTATACAAATGATTAGAATGATACACAGAAGATATTTCAAACATATTGTTTGTATTTTTCATATACTTTATACAGTCAAAACTCTGACACAAACGTTAGTATGACAGGAAAGGCTCATCCTCACCTCACAGCATGCTACTGGTCCGAGGGTTATTTCCGGCGTCATCACTGCAATTTCTTTACAACACTTACTTTCATTTGTCTGGCTATGTTAACAAGCAGAATTTTCATTACTGGGCAGAAAACATGCTCATTAGCTTCATGAGAGGCCTCTACACAGCCAACGCGACCATCTGAGAGCTGAGGTCAACACACATCCACCAAGAACCATAAACACAGATATCAATGCGTAATCCTCATACACACTTAGACCAAGGTGATCATACTCATACACACAGATACCAAGCCGCAATCCTCATACACACACATACCAAGGTGATCATACTCATACACACAGATACCAAGCTGCTATCCTCATACACACAGATCCCAAGCTGCTATCCTCATACACACAGATACCAAGGTGTCATCTAGGGAAGCCAATCCCGGGCCATTTTTTCAATCCCGGGGATCGGGATTGAAAAATGGCCAATCCCGGGATTCCCAGGATTGGCTTTTAGATAGGTGGCCGCCCCCTCGCCCCGCCCGCCCCGCACATATAACTTACCATATACCGAGGGCGGGCGGGTAGGAATCATCCTTTCATCGTTGCTAGCGGCTTCTGACAGCGCAGCGTGACCTCTCACGCTGAGCTGGGGACCCGGAAGGAGGAAGCCGGGCAGTGTCTGAGCGTCCTGTGGACGCTCAACACTGATCCCTCAATCCCCGGGATTGGAGCTTCCAATCCCGGGATTTAATCCCGGCCATTTTCGGGCCTAAATCCCGGGATCCCGCCGATCCCGATCCCGGGATTGGCCACCCTAGTGTCATCCTCATACACACAGGTACCAAGGTGTCATCCTCATACACACAGATACCAAGGTGTCATCCTCATACACACAGATACCAAGCTGCCATCCTCATACACACAGATACCAAGGTGCCATCCTCATACACACAGATACCAAGGTGCCATCCTCATACACACAGATACCAAGGTGCCATCCTCATACACACAGGTACCAAGGTGTCATCTTCATACATACATATACCAAGGTGTCATCCTCAAACACACAGATACCAAGGTGACATCCTCATACACACAGATACCAAGGTGCCATCCTCATACACACAGATACCAAGGTGTTATCCTCATACACACAGATACCAAGGTGCTATCCTCATACACACAGATACCAAGGTGCCATCCTCATACACACAGATACCAAGGTGCTATCCTCATACATACACACAGATACCAAGGTGCTATCCTCATACACACAGATACCAAGGTGCCAACTCATACACACAGATACCAAGGTGCTATCCTCATACACACAGATACCAAGGTGCCATCCTCATACACACAGATACCAAGGTGTCATCCTCATACACACAGATACCAAGGTGTCATCTTCATACATACATATACCAAGGTGTCATCCTCAAACACACAGATACCAAGGTGACATCCTCATACACACAGATACCAAGGTGCCATCCTCATACACACAGATACCAAGGTGCCATCCCCATACACACAGATACCAAGGTGCTATCCTCATACACACAGATACCAAGGTGCCATCCTCATACACACAGATACCAAGGTGCCATCCTCATACACACAGATACCAAGGTGTCATCCTCATACACACAGATACCAAGGTGTCATCTTCATACATACATATACCAAGGTGTCATCCTCAAACACACAGATACCAAGGTGACATCCTCATACACACAGATACCAAGGTGTCATCCTCATACACACATAGATACCAAGGTGTCATCTTCATACATACATATACCAAGGTGTCATCCTCAAACACACAGATACCAAGGTGACATCCTCATACACACAGATACCAAGGTGCTATCCTCATACACACAGATACCAAGGTGCCATCCTCATACACACAGATACCAAGGTGCTATCCTCATACACACAGATACCAAGGTGCCATCCTCATACACACAGATACCAAGGAGTCATCCTCATACACACAGATACCAAGGTGTCATCTTCATACATGCATATACCAAGGTGTCATCCTCAAACACACAGATACCAAGGTGACATCCTCATACACACAGATACCAAGGTGCTATCCTCATACACACAGATACCAAGGTGCCATCCTCATACACACAGATACCAAGGTGCTATCCTCATACATACATATACCAAGGTGTCATCCTCATACACACAGATACCAAGGTGCTATCCTCATACACACAGATACCAAGGTGTCATCCTCATACACACAGATACCAATGTGTCATCCTCATACACACAGATACCAAGGTGTCATCCTCATACACAGATACCAAGGTGTCATCCTCATACACACAGATACCAAGGTGCTATCCTCATACACACAGATACCAAGGTGTCATCCTCATACACACAGATACCAATGTGTCATCCTCATACACACAGATACCAAGGTGTCATCCTCATACACACAGATACCAAGGTGCCATCCTCATACACACAGATACCAAAGTGCCATCCTCATACACACAGATACCAAGGTGTCATCCTCATACACACAGATACCAAGGTGATCATACTCATACACACAGATACCAAGGTGCCATCCTCATACACACAGATACCAAGGTGCCATCCTCATACACACAGATACCAAGGTGCTATCCTCATACACACAGATACCAAGGTGTCATCCTCATACACACAGATACCAAGGCTTTATCCTCATACACACAGATACCAAGGTGTCATCCTCATACACACAGATACCAATCTGTCATCCTCATACACACAGATACCAAGGTGCCATCCTCATACACACAGATACCAAGGTGCTATCCTCATACACACAGATACCAAGGTGTCATCCTCATACACACAGATACCAAGGTGTCATCCTCATACACACAGATACCAAGGTGTCATCCTCATACACACAGATACCAATCTGTCATCCTCATACACACAGATACCAAGGTGTCATCCTCATACACACAGATACCAAGGTGTCATCCTCATACACACAGATACCAAGGTGTCATCCTCATACACATAGAGGTAGTTTTTTTAAACTTCAGATTTTCATACCTTCCAATGATCGGTGGCTTTGGCTGGTAGATTTTAACTGTCCATAGTTATTATTGCTAAACTTCTCTTTTAGCATTAACACTGCTACTTAAAATCCATCGATTACAGCAGCTGATCATTGGTGGTTTTGAGATCCCAACCCCACAAGATTATTCAGTTGAGAATAAAATCATACAATTCTTTAAAAAAAATTCAGAGTTGTGCGGAAACCCGATGATTTGCGCACATCTCTGAAGGCGGATAGATTTTGCATGCGCAGTACCCATGTTGCGCATGTGTAGAACAGGTCCTGCATTTTAGCTCGAGCGACAGCATGGTTGACATGCTATACCAGGCATTCCCAACCACAGCCCTCAAGGCACACCAACAGAGCAGGTTTTAGTGATATCCAGGCTTCAGCACAGATGACTTAATTAGCACCTCAGTTATTTTGATTTAACCATCTGTGCTGCAGCCTGGATATCACTAAAACCTGCACTGTTGGTGTGCCTTGATGACCGTGGTTGGGAATGTCTGCGCTATACCCATTGGAGTTCGGAGTGGGGTCAGCAATGGGGGCTGTACAACAACATGGGGTCTTATCATCTCCCCCCCCCCCCCCCCATTTTCTAGGCGACCGGAGGTCAGGGTCTTTTTTTGGCCCTGGCAGAGAATTTCCTGGAGTCATTCTGAGTAATCAAAGGTCCCAATGGTGATCTGATGCTGCGTCTTTATTCTCAGCACAAAAAAAAAGCTATGTATAATTTATTACATAGTCAAACCAATTACAATTTAATATTCAGTTAATAATAAATGCTTACAGTAGGTTTAATCTATCACAACCTGCAAATAAATCACTTTAAATATAATGGTTTCAGAGACTCAAATCAAATTGTATGAGTGAAATCTACATTACATCATAACACAACCTCCTTCATCTTTGGCAGGAACCTGACTGTTTCTTATACGTCTTTCGGCCTCCTCCCTTTGCCTGTCAGCCTCCTCCCTTTGCTTTTGCAATTCACTGTCATATACGTATTTTAGCACAAATTCCTTCCGTTTCTGTCTTTCTGTCTCCGGATTGCCGATTCGCTCCACTCGGAATGTAATGTCATTAATCACTTCAATGAAAAACTTCAGAATATTCTCGTGTTTTCCTCTGGTCTTCAAATGATCTTCTGGGGTGAAATTTTCAACTGGAAAAATCTGTTCCACGTCCATGTCCTCAAACCTGTCCCTCACATTCCTGTAATTCTCATGTGTCTTATGGGTGAGAACGACCATTGGAAATATTCCTGCGGAGACATCATACAGTATAAGTGTTACTCTGCATGTACAGTCATGGCCCAAATACTACTCAGATACAGTATTTACCCTCTAGCTACACATACCAACTTATACCTCCAGAACTGTCCCTTACATTCTCTACATTTGAGGTCCATGCGATATGCCTCTACCAACCTACTAATCTTCGAGTTGCTGTGATTTACTGTCCACCTGGAATTTCCTCCAAATTCCTCGACAACTTTGCTTCCTGGCTACCTCACTTCCTCTCTTCTGACATTCCCTCCATTACCCTAGGTGATTTCAACATCCCTATCGATAACCCTACAAAACCACCTGCCTCTAAACTCCTTAACTTCACCTCTTATTTATTTATTATCAGTTATTTATATAGCGCACACATATTCCACAGCGCTTTACAGAGAATATTTGGCCATTCACATCAGTCCCTGCCCCAGTGGAGCTTACAATCTATATTCCCTATCACATGTACACGCACACACATTCATGCTAGGGTTAATTTTGTTGGGAGCCAATTAACCTACCAGTATATTTTTGGATTGTGGGAGGAAACCGGAGTACCCAGAGGAAACCCACGCAAGTATGGGAGAATATACAAACTCCCCACAGTTAGGGCCATGGTGGGAATCGAACCCATGACCTCAGTGCTGTGAGGCAGTAATGCTTCACTTTGTCTCTCCCAGTAGACCACCTCACCGTCCCATGTGAACGGGAGCTCACTGGATCTGGTTTTCACTCACCGCTGCAATATTTCTGATTTCTCCAATTCCCCTTTTCACCTCTCTGACCACCACTTGCTCTCTTTCAACTTTCCCATCTCTCCCTCCTAAGGCTACCATCTCTCCCTCCTAAGGCTACCATCACTAAGCATAACATTGAGGCTATTGACACCTCATCCCTATCCTCCCTGTTTGACTCACTTCTCTCTCCTCTTCTCTCTCACATGCTCTGAACAAGTCACATCCCTATACAATGTATCTCTTACTTCTGCCCTTGACTCTGTTGCTCCGCCAACCACTATTCACCCTCGCAGATCAACACCTCAACCCTGGCACACCAAATGCACCAGATATCTTCAAAAATGCAGAGCGACACTGGAGGAAATCATACTCTAAGGCAGACTTCCTCCATTTTAAATTTATGTTCTCATCCTTCAGTGCTGCCCTTTCCCTTGCTAAACAATCATACTTCAAAATTTTCATCTCTACCCAGTCTTCCAGCATCTGGTGCCTCTTTGCCACTGTTAACTCACTCCTCTGCCCACCACCACCTCCACACCCTTCCTCATTGTCTGCTTTTGACTTTGCCACTTATTTCACATCTAAGATTGACTCCATACGTCAGCACATCACATCCCACCAGACCAGTAACCAGCCACCACCCATCCATTGCCACCCCTCCCCTTCCCTCTTACCAACTCTGACATCTTTCTCCCGTGTATCTGGTGAGGATGTCATGGCCCTCATCCGTTCCTCCCCCTCCACAATCACCCCACTTGACCCTATCCCCCCACCTCCTCCTCTACCTCTCTCCTTCTGCTTGTTCCCATCTTGCCCACCTTCTCAATCTCTCCCTCTCATCAGGCACTGTCCCCTCTGCCTTCAAGCATGCTCTTGTCTCCCCTATTCTTAAAAAACCTACCCTTGATCCAAACACTCTCTCCAACTATCGACCCATCTCTCTCCTCCCTTTTGCCTCAAAACTTCTTGAGCGTATTGTCTACTGCCTCTTTCCTCTCACTCACTGCTTGACCCATTCCAGTCTAGTTTCCGTTCTCTCCACTCCACTGAAACTGCCCTCACAAAGGTCTGCAATGACCTCCATGCAGCCAAATCTATGGGCCACTACTCTCTGCTTATTCTTCTTGACCTCTCTGCTGCTTTTGACACTGTGGACCACCCTCTCTTTCTGCAAATCGTTCACACTTTTGGTCTGCGTGACACAGCCCTCTCCTGCCTGTCCTCCTACCTCTCTGATCATTCCTCCTCTGTATCCTCTCATGATGCTACCCCCCCCCCCCCACTTCCACTAACTGTTGGTGTCCCCCAAGGATCTGTTCTTGGTCCTCTCCTTTTCTCTCTCTATATGTCCTCTTTAGGTGAACTCATTCATTTTTTTAAATTCCAATATCACCTCTATGCTGATGACACCCAAATCTACCTCTCCTCCCCTGATCTCTCCCCTGCTCTCCTCACTCGTATCTCCAACTGTCTTTCTGCTATCTCTTCTTGGATGTCCCAGCGCTTTCTTAAACTCAACATGTCTAAGACTGAGCTGATCATCTTCCCACCCTCCCGCACAACCTCACCTTCCACAATCTCATTTTCCATTGATGGCACAACTATCTCCTCTAGCCCCCAAGTGCGCTGTATTGGCGTAATCCTTGACTCCTCCCTCTCCGTCAGACCACACATTCAGAACCTCTCACAAACCTGTCATTTTCATCTCAAAAACATTTCCAGGATCAGACCTTTTCTCACTCAAGATGCCACTAATACCATTATTCACTCACTGATTATTTCCAGACTGGACTACTGTAATCTCCTCCTAACTTGCCTCCCTGACAATTACCTCTCTCCACTCTGTCATGCGGCGGGCGCTTACAGCCGCAGGTCCCGGGATCCGTCCTCTGCCGGTGCGGCTGCCTGCAGTGCTCTATGGCCAGGGGGGGACGTGGCTTGGTTGTCTGCAGGAGTAACTGCTTCCAAAGGCTGGAGGGAGGACCTAGTGGCCTGCAGCTTCCTTCCGTGTCTACAGTGCTGGGGGCGGCCATCTTGGAGACCAAGGGCAGCACCAATGAGTGTGCTGGATGAGTGTCAGCCAATCCTGTTTTCCTGCTGCCTATAAATAGGCTGGGATTATTGCATTCTGTGCCAGTGCTTTGTTGTGGTTACTCTGTGCCTTAGCTCTGTGCTCCCAGAGTTTGTTCTGTGCATCTCTTGTTAATTGGTCCTGTCAGGCTCTCTGAGTTCTCAGCCGACTCTCGCTGCACAACGCTCGCCAGCTCTCCAGTGCGCGGACACGGTCAACCGCTCTCCCACTGGTGCCTTTGGATTCAGCAGGATTCTCGCGGTGGTTCGCCAGCTTCAGCCTGTGCTCTTCATTCTCGTCTTAGCATCATCCTGCAACCAGTCTTCACAGTTCTTCATTCTCGTCTTTGCATCATCCTGCAACCAGTCTTCACAGTTCTTCATTCATGTCTTCGTATCATCCAGCAACCAGTCTTCACTGTTCTTCATTCACGTCTTTGCATCATCCAGCAACCAGTCTTTGCTGTTCTTCATTCACATCCTCGCATCATCCAGCAACCAGTCTTCACAGTTACACATTCACGTCTTTGTATCATCCTGCAACCAGTCTTCACAGTTACACATTCACGTCTTTGTATCATCCTGCAACCAGTCTTCACAGTTCTTCATTCACGTCTTCATATCATTCAGCAACCAGTCTTCGCTGTTCTTCATTCACGTCCTTGCATCATCCAGCAACCAGTCTTCACAGTTCCACATTCACGTTTTCACATCATCCGGCTAACAGTCTTCACAGTTCTTCAGCCTCGCCTTCGCATCACTCAACAACTCAACTTCACAGTTCTTCAGTCTCGTCTTTATATCAACCTAAGTATATCCCTCACAGTTCTTCAATCTCGGCCTCGTATCATTCAGTGACTTCATTCCCTGCAGTTTCCCACTCCTGAACTAATTAGTCTCAGTCTTCCTACAGTGTATTTCTGATCTGTTATCTTTAATAAATATATGAAAAGGAATTATCTTCGACCTCCTTGTTTCCAGCACTCAGGGGCATCTGCTCCTTCGGTTGGTCAGAGTCCAATGGATCCACAAACACAGCCTGTTCTGACACACTCCAATCTATTCTCAATGCTGCTGCCCGGCTCATCTTCCTCAACAAATGCACTACGTCCACCTCTCCTCTCTTACTAGACCTTCACTGGCTTCCCTTCCCTTTCAGAATCCATTTCAATCTTCTCACACTCACTTACAAAGCCCTCACCCACTCCTCTCCCATCTACATCTCTGACCTTATCTCCCTTTACTCTCCCACCCGTCCTCTTCGCTCTGCTAATGCACGCTGTCTCTCCTGCCTACTGATTACTTCCTCCCACTCCTACCTCCAAGATTTCTCACATGCTGCTCCCTTACTCTGGAATTCTCTACCTCTCCCCCTCAGACTCTCCACCTCTCTACAGAACTTCAAACGGGCTCTTAAGACCCATTTCTTTACCAAACCCAGACAAATCTCATCCTAACCCTCTGTCCCATGCTCGGTCTACCCCATCTGTGTCACCCGTGTCTGTCTACCCCTCCCCTTTATACTCCTTTTCCACCTCTGTGGAAATATTGCCGAGTTGGTGACGCTGCTGCTGACGCGGCAGGGGCGGCGCTGGGAGAACACATGTTCTCCCAGCGCCGCCCTTCCATTCACTGTGAACGGGAGCCGTGTCGCCTCGACACGGCTTCCGTTCACACTACACAGCTTACCGGTTTGAACACGTGTTCAACCCGGCAAGCTACCCAGGTAGGATTCCCGGATCACTTGATCACGCGCCCCCGCGCATTTACCCGTGTTTTAAAAGCTAGTGGAAAAGGGGTACTAGAATGTAAGCTGTCACGGGCAGGGCCCTCTTCCCTCATGTGCTTATCCTTTTCTTACTTTAATAATCCTCAACTGCCCAAATCCTGCAGTTTTTTTGGCCACCTTGATACTTATCTCTCAGTGTCATCTCCTGATGTAGTTATGCTTAGTTACCCTGTACTTGTCCTATATTGTCTTCAACTGTAAGTCATTGTTTTCCTGTTTTGATTATGTGCATATGTACTCTGTAATTGGGCGCTGCAGAACCCTTGTGGCGCCATATAAAACAACGGATAATAATAATAATATATAATATACACTGGTTCCGGAATTTGTATTATTGGACGTTTGTACAGTTTTACTATTTGGATAGATGGATCTGCTAAAATGATGGCAGAAGATGGAGGGATGGAAACAGGGACGGGTTTAGGGGTGAGGGCGCCCCTAGACACCACAGTAGCATAGTATGAGCATCTCCATGCGTCAACTTGGCCGCAACATTGTCAGCTCCCAGTCACCACCCAGCATTGGTCAATACATTTTGCAGACATTTCTGAGACTGTGCGTCTCCATTGGTATACGGTTGATAGACAGTCAATAGATAGACACCATATGTTAGACAGACATTAGGTTGACAGGGTCAAAAGGTTGACATGGTCAAAAGTAACATGTTTTTGAACTATTTCATATCTTCTCTATCCGTGTCGGCACAGAGTTGACAAAGCTATCCATACAAACCACAAAAATGCAAAAAATATGGTGTCTACCTTTTTTATGTCGACCATTTTCATGTCGACCTTTTGACCCTGTCGACCTTTTGACCGTGTCAACCTAATATCTGTCTAACATATGGGGGTATATTTACTAAAAATCGTAATTTTCGGATTTTGGTTGAAGATTAAACACGAATGACATCGGGAGTGATAATTTGCAACTTTTTTGTTTTTTTACGCCTCATTCACTATGCTGTCGTATTCTGCATTGTCGTGTTTTCCGATGTCGATGTGATTTGTAATGTCTGGCAGTGTTTTACGGGAGTGATGAGTAAAACACTGCCAGACTTAAGACAATAAATCCCGGCTGTATCAGTGTGCTTCATTGTGTACCTTAAAAGAAGTGTGGACAGTGTTAAAAATCCCCCCAACAAATTGCGTGGGGTCCCCCCCTCCTAAGCATAACCAGTCTCAGGCTCTTTGAGCCGGTCCTGGTTGTAAAAATACGGGGGGGAAATTGACAGGGGTTACCCCATATTTTAACAACCAGCACTGGGCTCTGCACCTGGTCCTGGTGCAAAAAATACGGGGGACAAAAAGCGTAGGGGTCCCCCATATTTTTAACACCAGCACCGGGCTCCACTAGTCAGAGAGATAATGCCACAGCCGGGGTCACTTTTATATTGGTCCCTGCGGCCCTGGCATTAAATCACCAACTAGTCATCCCTGGCCAGGGTACCCTGGAGGAGTAGGGACCCCTTAAATCAAGGGGTCTCCTCCCCTCCAGCTACCCAAGGACCAGGGGTGAAGCCTGAGGCTGTCCCCTTCATCCAAGGGCGGCGGATGGGACGCTGATAGCCTTTTGTGTAAAAAAAAAAGAATATTGTTCTTTGTAGCAGAACTAAAAGTCCCATCAAGCCTCCCCCGCAAGCTGGTACTTGGAGAACCACAAGTACCAGCATGCAGGGGGGAAACGGACCGCTGGTACCTGTAGTTCTACTACAAAAAAAATACCCAAATAAAAACAGTACACACACACCTTGAAAGTAAGATTTTATTAAACATACATGCACACTTACATTCATACATACTTACCTATGTTGACACGAAGCAGTCGGTCCTCTTCTCCAGTAGAATCCCCGGGGGTACCTGTAAATAAAAATTATACTCACAAACAATCCTGTGTAGATCGGTCCTTTTCTTTAAATTTGTAATACAGGGACTTGGTAAAATAAAAAAAACGCATTACCCGAACCACGCACTGAAAGGGGATCCATGTTTACACATGGATCCCCTTTCCCTGACTGGCGGGACCCCGTGACTGCTGTAAAAGAGGGTCCCTTCAGCCAATCAGGGAGCGCCACATCATGGCACTCTCCTGATTGGCTGTGCGCTCCTGCACTGTCAGTCAGGCTGCGCACTGTAGATACAATGTAGCGCAGAGGCGCTCCATTGTATCCAATGGTGGGAACTTTGCGGTCTTCGGTTGGTCCCACTTAACCTCGCGGTCTACCACAGACTGCAAAGTTCCCACCATTTGATACAATGGAGCGCCTATGCGCTACATTGTATCTACAGTGCGCAGCCTGACTGACAGCTCAGGAGCGCACAGACAATCAGGAGAGTGCCATGACGTGGCACTTTTTCTTCAATGGATTTGGATTGATCATTGAAGGTAGTTACAAAAGCCCACTGAAAATTTCCCTGGTTCTCATTTGGTTGTACTTCCGGTTTCTTCTTTAAAAAGAGACTTCTATCAGTCTCATTTACTTCCCTAACCGCTTCTGAATGTAGGTTCAATATTCAACGGATTCTTGTTGAGGTACAAACAAAAATCATGTAAGGACGTCTCGTCCCCCTGCCACACAATAAAGGATGTCGTCTATGTATCGGGACCAGGACACCAAGCTCGCCCTGAACTGATGGTCATTCCAGATATATATTCCGTTTCCCAACACCCCATAAAGATGTTGGCATAGCTCGGGGTGAACTTGGTGCCCATCGATGTAGGTAGAAATCATCCTTAAAGGCAAGAATCCGTTGAATATTGAACTTACATTCACTAAAAGTAAGGAGCATATCAATTTTTTGGATCTAACTATATATGTTGACGGAAATCACATTCATACAAAGAATTATGTGAAACCTACGGATTCCCTCAGCTATATTAATGCTAGCAGTTGCCACCACCCTAACTGGCTACAAACTATACCAGTAGGGCAACTAAAGAGGGTAAGGAGAAACTGTTCCAATAAAGAAGTTTACTCTGAACAAGCTAGGGAGATGCAAACTAAGTTTGTGTCCTGTGGATACAAAATGGAGGCAATAGCAGAAGCGGTTAGGGAAGTAAATGAGATTGATAGAAGTCTCCTTTTAAAGAAGAAAACAGAAGTACAACCAAATGAGAACCAGGGAAATTTTCAGTGGGCTTTTGTAACTACCTTCAATGATCAGTCCAAATCCATTGAAAAAATATTTAATAAACATTGGAGAATCTTACAAAAGGACCCTATTTTGGGCCCACAACTCCCAAAATGCGTATATAGAAAAGCATCCAATTTGGGGAAAAGTCTTGTCCGTAGTGCATGACCACCAACTGTACGACCAGGAATCAGGACAAAAGGATTCCACCGGTGTGTGAATTGTGTTGCATGTAGGGAAGTAAATGATCAAAGTAAAACATGTGAGGTCACCATCAATGGAAAAAGGTCCGAGATTAAGGGCTTCATTACATGCAACACAACAAACGCAGTGTATGCTATAGAATGAGACTGTAATTTTTTTTATATAGGAAGGACTTCGAGGTCTTTAAAAGTGCGATGGGGGGAACACTTAAGAAATATCAGAAGGGGGCTGGAGACACATGCCCTCTCTGATCATTTCAAAAAAACAACATGAATGTTCCACCAGGGCGATAAAGAGATTTGTAGGCCTAAAATGGGTAAAGGGCCACTGGCGGAGGCGAGACCTAGCGCAACAATTAGCAAAAACTGAGATGAGAACGATTTATGAGCTGGGTACCCTTCAGCCAGGGGGCCTAGATTATGTTTCTTTGACTCCATGCACCTCCCTTTATATACACTGCTCTGTGTCTAAATTCACTAAGGTGAAGGGTCTCTCTCTTCTCATAAGTCTATTCGAATATCAATGTGCTGCATTTGCTTTTTATTCTTAATTGTATATTTTTTCATTATATACAGTTCATTATTGGATTGATGATTTTTCATGGACTAACAAACCAAAGATGTGATTATTACTGAGGAAGACCATTTCCCGATTCTAAGAGGATCTCTATGGCAACAGCAATGCTAAGAGGAACAGGGCAGTAGTGACGATTACGATCACATGACATAAGGTGGGAGTTCCTGAAAATGGGCCATGTCTGCATTCTCCACTATACACCACTGTCCAATAGGATGAGAGGAGGGTTCTGCTGACAGCGGCTCTACGTCATGAGAAATCAATATCACATGTTTACACTGAGGGATGGTGACAGAGAGTAACGGTCATGTGACTTCGGGCACGTGACCGCTGGAGAGATTCGTCGCGATTGGTGTTGCCTTTGTAACAATATACGTAACATAGGAAATGGTCTCAGCACGCAAGGATCATGGACATTTAGGTGAATAATGTATAGGGATCAACCGTGCTGGGACCAATAGGATCCGGAGGGTGGGGATAAAAACAGGGCCATTGGCGCCAGTGAGACATTCCGCTTTGAAAGCAGACCTTGAGAAAGACCCGAGGCGGGTCGGAACGCGTGGGTGTCCTGCTTGGAAATACCCCCCACATGATGACGCTGATGTTTATGGACTGAGCCTACACCCGGAAAGAACTGAGACCAGGAGATCCCCTTGCTGCAGCTGGGAGAGACTATCTGGATTCACATGCGCTTAAGAAATGACGCAAATCAGTTCACCAGGAATTGGTAATCAGCCATTGCTTCTGTTTTCTAATGAGGGTGGATTCTTTTCAGTGAATGTCTTTGTCCATTGTGACACATGTTGTGTCATTATACCAGCATTATCCATATTGGATCATTTGATTATGTGTTTTTAAAGGTTGATGTATTAAACATTTGTTTTTATGGTATCACACTTTTCTCTGTATTCTCCTCTCTTTCCGGTCACTATTTGACATGAATACTCCTAATTAGGAGAGGTCGACGGAGATTAAGAGGTGGATCGCTCCGCTATAAACGGGGAAGGCGCTGGTGAAGTAGTATCTTTCATTTCTTGTTTCATTAAGTATGTATGTATGTATGTATGTATGTATGTATGTAAGTGTGCATGTATGTTTAATACCATTTTACTTTCAAGGTGTGTGTGTTCTGTTTTTATTTGGGTATTTTTGTTTGTAGTAGAACTACAGGTACCAGCTGCCCATTTTAGCCCTGCATGCTGGTACTTGTGGTTCTCCAAGTACCAGCTTGCAGGGGAGGCTTGCTGGGACTTGTAGTTCTGCTACAAAGAACAATATTCTTTTTTTTTACACAAAAGGCTATCAGCCTCCCATCCACCGCCCTTGGATGGGGAGGACAGCCTCGGGTTTCACCCCTGGTCCTTGGGTGGCTGGAGGGGGGGACCCCTTGATTTAAGGTGTCCCCACTCCTCCAGGGTACCCCGGCCAGGGGTGACTAGTTGGTGATTTAATGCCAGGGCCGCAGGGACCTATATAAAAGTGTCCCCCAGCTGTGGCATTATCTCTCTGACTAGTGGAGCCCGGTGCTGGTGTTAAAAATACGGGGGACCCTTACGCTTTTTGTCCCCCGTATTTTTGGCACCAGGACCAGGCGCAGAGCCCGGTGCTGGTTGTTAAATATGGGGGAACCCCTGTCATTTTTCCCCCATATTTATACAACCAGGACCGGCTCAAAGAGCCCGAGGCTGGTTATGCTTAGGAGGGGGGACCCCACACCAAAAAAAAAATTCCAATTTTTAACTCTTTCCCACCCCTTCCCACTAATAAACATGTACAGATCTCACGGATCCGTGCATGCCTATCAGAACACGGTAAAAAAAAGCAGGTCTATTTGAAAACTGCTTTTTTTTTTTACGATTTGTATTTTTTCACGGCAGTATTTGGCTATTGCCGGCAGTGATTGTGAATACGAATTTTTAGTAAATTACCGAGTTGGCCGCCTCCGACATGTGAGGACGCATCTTGGAGTGGCTCCGAAACCCGGCACCCTAATCAGCATTACACGGCTGTCTGACAGCCTCGCATTTCGGTCTGAACTCTCACCCGATCTTTCCACTGGTCCTTGGGCGGCGTATGGAGAGGTATTTCTTCCCCCTCATGCCGAGACAGAAGCGACGCCAGCAGACGCGCGGACGGAACGGGGGGAAATAAAATGGCGCCGGACGCAGCGGACTCCGGAGATGAAGCCAGCTCAGCTCCCTCCTCACCCACCCGAGAAATACAAGAACAAGGTACTATAGTGCAGACCTTCCGTGATCGAATAATACCCTCCCCAGACTCTCCGGTCACATACAGAGACATGGTGGGAGCGATTAGGGACGCACTAGGCCCACTTCTCAAAGAACAAACAGATCATATATCCAAACAACTATCTAGTCTCACTAAGAAAGTTAAGGAGACAGAGCATAGAGTGGGCTCACTCTTTGCTGACGTAGCCACCTTACAAGTATCACAGGCTAAACGGGATAGTTGGCAGAGACAGGTCACAAATAAATTAGACGATTTAGAAAACAGGTCGAGGAGACAGAACCTACGGGTTGTGGGCCTCCCAGAAACAGTACAAGGCTCTGACCTGATACAATTTGTGAAATCCACACTACCGGATTTATTAAATGTAGCGGAGGAATGTGCAGACATGATCATTGAACGAGCTCACCGGGTGGGACCAAAGCGAACACACCCTGACGCCCGTCCCCGTGTGGTGCTCTTTCGGGTTTTACATTTTTTGCACAAAGACGCCATATGGAGGGCATCCCGCAAATGCAGAAATTTGAAATGGGAAGGAAACATGATCTACCTATTCCAAGATTACTCTGCTGAGTTAACTAAGGCCAGAAAAGCTTTTTCACCCATATGTACACAGCTAATCTCCCAAAGCAAGAAATTCGCTTTATTATACCCTGCGAGACTTCGCATATTTGATGGGTCATCATATATTGACTTTCTAAACCCTGAAGACGCTCAGAAGTACTGTGCAGAGGAAACTAACACCGAGGGCACATCTAAAGACGACCGTAGTGGCTCAGGATGAACGCATTCCATACTTTTATTTTCTGGAGACAAGTGTAATCTAAAATTGAAAAGGATAAACACTTACTGATATGTAGGTAACGGGAATCTATTCTCTTGCATTCATATTTCAAATACCCACGGGTGGACTCCCAGACAGTAGCGTTTAAACCATATTGCATAATCTTTTATGTACTTTTAAAACCTGATGCTGGATCTGATAATAGATTGAAGATCAGAAAAAGGCTGTCCTCCCTGATACGTCTCACTAGAACATACCATTTCAAGTGGTGGTTTGGAAACTTACCCGAGAGCGGAGGAGATAGATGCTTGTGATCAGAAACTAGGCAGGACACTAGTTTTAAAATGTAATACTGTTATTGAGCAGCTTCACGTCGAGGATGGAGAGACAGCCCTAGTGTGCTGCCGGATAGAAGGGTACAAGCTGAACACATCTCTCTCGTAACAAAGGGGGATAATTTTGTATATGCATACATACTCTTTTTATCTTTGTTGTTTTTGCTTGGTTTTGTTTTGTTTTGTATATATACGGCCGCCAACTACCTCCCATCTATCTCTCTTCTTGTCTTCTTCACCTTCTATTTGCTCATCCCTTTTACTCCCACACCATCTATATCTTCAGCTTCCCCTCTGCTCTGCTCCCCTCTTTACCCCCCCCCATCTCACCCACCCCCTCTCCCCTATTCTTTTCTTTTTCCTCTCCCTTCCCCTTACCTTAATTTTCTCCATTCCATTCCTCTTTCCCTTCTCCTTTTCCTTTTTCTTTATATGTTCTTTTCTTACACATTCCTTTCCCCTTTCTTCTTTCCCTACCCTCCCTCCCCACCCTCTTACTTTCTTACTTTCTCGCTGGTACACAACACCACAAGTACTTTACGTACACTTACCTATTAAGGCTGAGGTTAACTTTATCTCTAACCGCTTGCATAACAGTAATTTTGTCATAACCATTGTTACTAATATTGCTATCTTTAGCATCTAGTTCTACAATTTGATCATTATGTGATAGTTTAGACTAAGGAAAAAGGTGTCGTAGGTGCGGAGCCCACCTGTTAGAGTCACAATGAATAATTGGTATGATAACTTGAAGGTACACAATCCCGGAAGTCCGAATATGGGATTTGTTTCACCTGAAGGTGAATTTGTGGCATCTGTTAGGCCATATCTGTTGTTTTTCTTTCCTTTCTTCCCCCTCTATTCCTTTCCTCATGTTTTTTCCCTACCCCTTAGCAAGTTTATGACACAAAAGACTTTGAGATACGTGTTCTTGTCCTTGACATATGTTAGAAACATTGATGGGAATTTAGGATGGTTTTATTGAATATAGCGTCCTGGAACATTGGAGGGATAAATTCCCCCTCCAAGAGAAGGAAAGTTCTGATTTATGTTAACCGATTAAAAATAGACATTCTACTATTGCAGGAAACACACCTAACTAAAATAGAAATTGACAAACTCAACATGTTGCAATGGAAAGTTCTCTCTGCAGCTCCATATAATTCTAAAGCTAGGGGAGTTGCAATTTTAGTTAAAACACATATCCCAATAGAAATGATTGGTTCTGATATGGATCCTGAGGGACGTTACCTTATTTCTGAAATTACTTTAGCAAACACGAAAATGATTTTATGTTCAATTTATGCCCCAAATGTATACATTAAATCCTTTTTTCAGGTTCTGATTGCTAAACTACTTCAATTCGGTAATACAATGATGTTGGTAGGGGGAGACT
Source organism: Pseudophryne corroboree (assembly GCF_028390025.1). NCBI lineage: Eukaryota > Metazoa > Chordata > Amphibia > Anura > Myobatrachidae > Pseudophryne > Pseudophryne corroboree. Next base: position 488,046,149 of record NC_086450.1, read on the forward strand.
TTAATTTGATAACAAACCCTAGTTTAGACAGACAAACTCCTCGGAGATCACTTCTCAGACTCCCAAAATTGGGGATCTCCTATTTTGCAAGACGTCTTAAATTAATTGATCTCTGGAGATTACACTCTCCAACGGACAAAGCATATTCATGCCTTTCGGCCGCTACTGGCTTAATGTCTAGAATTGACTACATTTTCGGCTCTCAATCAATGCTAGATAGAATTGGAGAGACTTCTATGGAACCCATATGTTTATCAGACCACGCCATGGTAAGATGTTCCTTTAGAACTCAGGCCGAACCCAACCCTTGTAGAACTTGGAGGTTTCCAGTAGCATTTTCTAATTCACTTAGTTTTAGGCGGAAGTTGGAATCATTGTAGGAAACATTTTACTTCAATAATGAGGAGATTTTTGAAAGCAACCCGCTTCTTTTCTGGCAGACAGCCAAAGCGGTCATAAGAGGCGAACTAATTTCCTATGTGACTTCCATTCGTAAATCGCTTAGGAAAGACCATGCTATTGTACAATCTACTCTTACTGAAGCGTTTGGAAAATACCAGAGCAATCCCACACACACTAATAAAATGCTTTATATGGAAGCAAAAAATAATTTTGATGGTTCTTTGGCTAAATTGGACTCGCTGATATCCTTTAAAAAGGATCAACGCTTCTATAAATTTGGTAACAAAAGTGGGAGATTGCGATCTTATATTTTAAAAGGCCAAAAAAACCCTATGATAGTTAGGCCCTTGAGACAAGCGGATTCATCCTTAACGACTTCTAATGAACAAATATCTACCGTCATGTCAGATTACTATACTACTTTATACTCAAAACCGTCTTCTCCTACTGACGCAGACGTACATTCATTCTGGACAGACTTACCGGTTCCCCAGGTCCCAGAGACCTTCATAACGCTTCTGACTAAACCAATTTCAGAGGAGGAAGTTTCTAAGGTGATTAAAAACTTAAAAAATTGCAAAGCCCCAGGCCCCGATGGCTATTCACCTGAATTTTTTTAAATCTTGGCTTCTAAATTAGTTCCTCTACTCACTAATTGTTTTAATAGGATTATGCAACTGGAACCTCTCCCTCTTTACTTTAATTCGGCCACAATTACAGTTATCCCTAAACAAGGCAGAGATCTTTCAGATCCTGGTTCGTACCGCCCGATTTCATTACTTAATTCCGACTATAAAATATTTACTAAAATTCTGGCCGATAGGTTGAAACAAGTCCTACCACATATAATACATATAGACCAAGCAGGATTTATTATTGGTAGAAGCTCTGTTCTTAACATCAGACGAGTCCTAGCAGCAATTGTGAAATCCCGCTCTACAGACCGTCGACCGAACGAAGCAATCTTGGCATTAGATGGCGAGAAAGCTTTCGATAATGTTTATTGGGACCACTTATTTACCTCTTTAACGCGTTTTGGTTTTCCGGACCGTTTTATACAAGTTTTACGATTACTATATACCAATCCTGACACCCGAGTATTGTGCAATGGGTATCTCTCCCCCTCATTTTTAATTCAAAAGGGAACGAGACAAGGATGTCCGCTTTCTCCGTTGCTGTTCGCAGTGGCGCTGGAACCGTTGGCAATTTCATTGAGGCAATCCCCTCTCTACAACGGTATAATGATGGGGTCTATAGATCTTCGTTTAGCATTATTTGCTGACGACATGGTCATATTTATGTCTAACCCCTCACATTCACTTCCAATTATATTAAATATCATTGCACAATTCGGGATCATTTTCGGATATAAAATTAATACGAATAAATCAGAATTAATGAATTTAGGACCCTCAGTTTTGTCTCCGGAGGTGATAGGGGATATCAAGGTGGTTACACAACAATTCAAATATTTAGGGGTGCATGTACCGAGAAGGATATCTAAACTCTACTCTTTAAACTTTAAACCTCTGATAACTTCTATTCTTAAATTATTAGACTCATGGCAATCATTGCCGTTTTCATTAATGGGCCGTATAGCGGTTCTTAAGACCGTTATTTTTCCAAAAATTATGTACACTATGCAGATGTTACCTATACGGATTTATGAGTCGGATGTGAAAACGCTATATAAGGAATTTTCGGTTTTTATATGGAAATCAAAACGACCGAGAATTGCTAGGTCTAAACTCTACCTCTCTAGGTCAGATGGGGGATTAGGATTGCCAGACCTGATTACATTTTTACACTCTGTATTCTTCAGATACGTGGCAGACTGGTTATTGGAAAGAGATCACTTCTCGATACATGCACTGGACTGTTTATTTTGTTCTCCTTACTCCCCGGGAGCACTACTACATACCCCACGGAAGTATATACCACAACACATATTTAATAATATATTTTTTAAAGATACCTATAACTCATGGTGGGCGATTAACAAGATTATGAACAGAAATCCTACACTCTCGCCTATGATACCTATTTGGGGTAACTTGCAATTCACACCGGGCTTAAACTCCTCAACCTTTACCCGACTGAAAAATAAGGGTCTCAGTATTACATCCGATGTATTTGACCCAGGGGGGAAATTACTAACCTACACAGCCTTTAAAGAGAAATATAATTTGTCAGACCTATACCTATACTCATATCTTCAAATTAGACACTACGTTATATCTTTATATGGGACAAAACTACCTCCCGTATCTTCAGACCCATTGGTATCTGTATTGAACCTAATAAAAACCGTTACTTATAGAACAAGATTCCTATATGCAGATCTAATATCGACAACTAGATCAGCTGTCTGGAATAGAGTGTGTGCCTCCTGGAGTAGGGACCTGGGTTTAGATATAACAGGTACTGATATGTTTCAGAATTGTGAGTATGTGATGAAATCTCTCCACTCAGTATCTTTACAGGAGGTATATTTGAAAGTTATACACAGAGCTTATATATCTCAGGCGCAGAGGAAGCACTATGTGCCCGAGGAAACGGGCAAATGCCTGAAATGTGGGGCTACTTCAGCCACATTACTGCACAACCTATGGTCATGCGGAGTTATTAAAACATTTTGGAACAAAGTGGTAAACTATATTTCACAGAAATTTACATGCAGAGTATCATTAGATCCTCTAGCTCTTCTATTTGCAAATTTCAAAAATTGGGATCTTAGCCCTTCTGACTTAAACTTACGTCAGTTTTTAATAGTGTTGGTGACAATGGCTAAGAAATTAATAATGAAGCTATGGATCTCCAAAACTAGACCAAGGATGGAAACGGTGCATACAATGCTGATTAAAACTTTATACTTTGATAGATACGCTACTCAACCAGACGTGGAAACGGGAGTGGAGAGGTTTTATCGCAAATGGGGACCTTACATTGAATCTCTATCGGAGAATGTTAAACGTGCAATTTTTATGATATTTGAACAAACTGACTGGTATCAGTATAAGAAGATATCAGGAACAGTTCCTATCTCGAACTGACATGTGTTCAGGTCTATGCGTACGGAACCAGAAACTAAACTCACAAGACACTCTATTGATATTGCTGGACGAGAAAATTTTTTGATGAGATGTTATATATCCCATAGTGGTATAAATACTGTTGTTGAGATATGTTTTGGAGGAACGCGCAGAAATATGTTTGATATTAAACAACAAAACTCCCCCCCCCCCCCCCCCCCACACACCTCTTCTCCTCCCCCCTACCTTATTTGAGGTACTAATCTTACCCGGTTACTTTCCCTTTGTAATTGTCCTTTCCTTTCCTTTCTTTTACTTGTTATACTTCATTTAGTTAACATTGAACCGCACCGAGGGGTTTAGAATGTGTCGCTGTAATAATGCTAGGACATGCTGATTATAGGTGAACTTTTATTGTTGTAATTCAAGGCACATTTAAGTTGAAACCTTCGATACTTACGTATTTTGATTTATCATCAGATGTATTGATACTAGATGTGATGTACAACGTGATATTATATTATGTCCGACAAGTTCATCCCTTGTACGATTTGATGGAAAATCAATAAAAATATTTTGGGGAAAAAAAAAAAAATTACCGAGTTGTATAAAATAACAGGCGTGTTTGACCGATGGTGTATTCATTTGTATTTTTTTCTTTGCCTTCAAAAAAAATACGAATGCCCTCATCACTGCCGAGATTTGTGTTTAGTAAATTCCCGAGATGACACTTTGAAGAAAAAACACCAACTCAAAATCGGGACTTCAGTAAATATACCCCATGGTGTCTATCTATTGACTGTCTAACTAGACACTGTCTATCTTTTATACCACACCCGTCTACATTGCACCTGCAATTCTGTGGGCACGAACTCTGGGCGTGTGCACAGTACAACGCAGGAAAAATGCTCAACTGTGTGCGACAATAGTATTGTGTACTACACAAAATAAGCCAGTGAGGCCTTGGCCTATAGTTTTAAAATGACATTATAAATAAATGCAAAAGAAGCCATTTTAAAACTAGCAGTCAAAGACAATGATGATTGCAGCTTTTATAAACTGCTCATTAGTACAGTAAATCTACATTACACCCCCTACCACAGCATGTCTCTACTCCTCCCACCAAGGCATGCCTCTACACCCCCCCCACACCACCACAGCATACTCCTACACCCCCACCACACCATGCTCCTACACACCCCACCACAGCATGCTCCTACACACCCCACCACAGCATGCCCCTACACCTCCCAGCCTAGCATGCTCCTACATCCCCCACTACAGCATGCTCCTACACACCCCACCACAGCATGCCCCTACACCTCCCACCCCAGCATGCTCCTACATCCCCCACCACAACATGTTCCTACATCCCCCACCACAGCATGCTCCTACACACCCCACCACAGCATGCCCCTACACCTCCCACCCCAGCATGCTCCTACATCCCCCACTACAGCATGTTCCTACATCCCCCACTACAGCATGCTCCTACACACCCCACCACAGCATGCCCCTACACCTCCCACCCCAGCATGCTCCTACATCCCCCACCACAGCATGTTCCTACATTCCGCACCACAGCATGCCCCTACACCTCCCACCCCAGCATGCTCCTACATTCCCCACCACAGCATGTTCCTACATCCCCCACCACAGCATGCCCCTACACCTCCCACCCCAGCATGCTCCTACATCCCCCACCACAGCATGTTCCTACACACCCCACCACAGCATGTTCCTACACCCCCACCACAGCATGCTTCTACACCACCCCACCACAGAATGCTCCTACACCCCAGCATGCTCCTACACCCCCACCACAGCATGCTCCTACACCTCACGCCACAGCATGCTCCTACACCCCCCACCACAGCTCCTACACCCCCACCACAGCATGCTCCTACACCCTCCACTACAGCATGCTCCTACACCTCCCACCACAGCATGCTCCTACACCTCCCACCACAGCATGTTCTTACACCCCCACCACAGCATGCTCCTACACCTCCCAACACAGCATGCTCCTACACCACCCACCACAGCATGCTCCTACACCCCCCACTACAGCATGCTCCTACACCTCCCACCCCAGCATGCTCCTACATCCCCCACCACAGCATGTTCCTACATCCCCCACCACAGCATGCCCCTACACCTCCCACCCCAGCATGCTCCTACATCCCCCACCACAGCATGTTCCTACACACCCCACCACAGCATGTTCCTACACCCCCACCACAGCATGCTTCTACACCACCCCACCACAGAATGCTGCTACACCCCAGCATGCTCCTACACCCCCACCACAGCATGCTCCTACACCTCACGCCACAGCATGCTCCTACACCCCCCACCACAGCTCCTACACACCCACCACAGCATGCTCCTACACCCCCCACTACAGCATGCTCCTACACCTCCCAACACAGCATGCTCCTACACCTCCCAACACAGCATGCTCCTACATCCCCCACCACAGCATCCTCCTACACCCCCCACTACAGCATGCTCCTACACCTCCCAACACAGCATGCTCCTACACCACCCACCACAGCATGCTCCTACACCCCCCACCACAGCATGCTCCTACACCTCCCAACACAGCATGCTCCTACACCCCCACCTCAGCATGCTCCTACACCTCCCAACACAGCATGCTCCTACACCCCCATCACAGCATGCTCCTACACCCCCATCACAGCATGCTCCTACACCCCCCACCACAGCATGCTCCTACACCCCCCACCACAGCATGCTCCTACACAGCCCACCACAGCATGCTCCTACACCCCCACCACAGCATGCTCCTACACCCCCCACCACAGCATGCTCCTACACAGCCCACCACAGCATGCTCCTACACCCCCACCACAGCATGCTCCTACACACCCACCACAGCATGCTCCTACACCCCCCACCACAGCATGCTCCTACACCCCCACCACAGCATGCTCCTACACCCCCCACCACAGCATGCTCCTACACAGCCCACCACAGCATGCTCCTACACCTCCACCACAGCATGCTCCTACACCCCCCACCACAGCATGCTCCTACACCCCCACCACAGCATGCTCCTACACCTCACGCCACAGCATGCTTCTACACCCCCCACCACAGCTCCTACACCCCCACCACAGCATGCTCCTACACCCCCCACTACAGCATGCTCCTACACCTCCCAACACAGCATGCTCCTACACCTCCCAACACAGCATGCTCCTACACCTCCCAACACAGCATGCTCCTACATCCCCCACCACAGCATGCTCCTACACCTCCCAACACAGCATGCTCCTACACCTCCCAACACAGCATGCTCCTACACCTCCCAACACAGCATGCTCCTACACCTCCCAACACAGCATGCTCCTACACCTCCCAACACAGCATGCTCCTACACCCCCCACCACAGCATGCTCCTACACCCCCACCACAGCATGCTCCTACACCTCACGCCACAGCATGCTTCTACACCCCCCACCACAGCTCCTACACCCCCACCACAGCATGCTCCTACACCCCCCACTACAGCATGCTCCTACACCTCCCAACACAGCATGCTCCTACACCTCCCAACACAGCATGCTCCTACATCCCCCACCACAGCATGCTCCTACACCCCCCACTACAGCATGCTCCTACACCTCCCAACACAGCATGCTCCTACACCACCCACCACAGCATGCTCCTACACCCCCCACCACATCATGCCTCTACTACCACCCCCAGGGCATTACCCTACACCCCACACCACAGCATGCCCTTGCACCAAATGGCCAATTATATAGGCTTGCCCACCACGTCGTGGTCACCTCTGTTACTCGGCAGAGGTGACCTCGACGCGGTGGGCAAGGCCATATTATTGGCCAATTATATCCTTACAACCTCTTATTATAATATAGTAATGATTGCATAGTGCATCCGTACCCATTCCTTTTAGTGTTTGATAATATTCCACTGGCGTATCTATAATGGGTGCACTGTGTGTGGTGCACACAAGCCCCTAAGTCCAGAAGGGGCCACCACCACACACGCTGCTCCCATTTTCTAAGTACTCACCCCTCCGGAGCAGGGCCGGCTCCAGGCCTACTAGCACCCTGAGCAAGAAAATGTAAAAGCGTGGCCTCCTGGGAAAGTGGGTGTGGCCTCGTAACTTCATATTGTTAAACTATAAATAAATATATTTTTTCACACCCCCTCTATGCACACAATTAGCAGCCTTATGCAGAACAGCCACAGCAGTGTTCCTTACACACAATGTCTCCAGTATAGTGCCAGCTACACATGACATGCCCCGCAGCAGTGCCAGCAACACATGACATGCCCCGCAGCAGTGCCAGCAACACATGACATGCCCCGCAGCAGTGCCAGATACACATGACATGCCCCCCAGCAGTGCCAGCTACACATGACATGCCCCCCAGCAGTGCCAGCTACACATGACATGCCCCCCAGCAGTGCCAGCTACACATGACATGCCCCGCAGCAGTGCCAGCTACACATGACATGCCCCACAACAGCTACACACAATAGGCCCCCCAGCAGTGCCAGCTACACATGATAGTGTTCACGTTTTAGGGCAGGGTGCTGATCACAAGGAGGGCACATTTTTAAGTAAGGAGGGCAAAATGATGTACATACTGTAATGCTTGGTGCTCCTCCACCCACATGCTGAAGCAGGGACAGTGCGCGCCGAAGGCGCGCAGCAACAATTTAGGGGCGTTGCTTCGTGGGGAAGGTGCATGACCACAGAATAGTGGCAATTCGCATTACACCACATAGTAGTGCAGCTAATACACACTGCACCAGGTAGAACCTCCTATACACTTTGCGCCAGGCAGAGCACGTTAGACACTTTGCGCCAGGCAGAGCACGATAGACACTTTGCGCCAGGCAGAGCACGATAGACACTTTGCGCCAGGCAGAGCACATTAGACACTTTGCGCCAGGCAGAGCACGTTAGACACTTTGCGCCAGGCAGAGCACATTAGACACTTTGCGCCAGGCAGAGCACATTAGACACTTTGCGCCAGGCAGAGCACATTAGACACTTTGCGCCAGGCAGAGCACATTAGACACTTTGCGCCAGGCAGAGCACATTAGACACATTGCCTAGCCACATACGCCTAGTAGATACACTACATGACATGCCCCCCAGCAGTGCCAGCTACACGTGACATGCCCCCCAGCAGTGCCAGCTACACGTGACATGCCCCCCAGCAGTGCCAGCTACACGTGACATGCCCCCCAGCAGTGCCAGCTACACGTGACATGCCCCCCAGCAGTGCCAGATACATAAATGGCCACACAGTGTAGATATGCCCCCAGTGCCAGATACATAAATGCCCCCACAATGCCAGATAAATCAGTGACCCCACAGTGCCAGATACATAAGTGCCAGATACATAAATGCCCCCACAATGCCGGATGCATCAATGACCCCACAGTGCCAGATAAATCAGTGACCCCACAGTGCCAGATACATAAATGCCCCCAGTGCCACAACACATAAAAGCCCCCACAGTGCAGATATGCCCCCACATTGCCTGATACATAAATGCCCCCAGTAACAGAAACATAAATGCCCCCACAGTGCAGATATGCCCCCACAGTGCCAGAAACATAATGCCCCCACAGTGCAGATATGCCCCCACAGTGCCAGAAACATAAATGCCCCCACAGTGCAGATATGCCCCCACAGTGCCAGAAACATAAATGCCCCCACAGTGCAGATATGCCCCCACAGTGCCAGAAACATAATGCCCCCACAGTGCAGATATGCCCCTACAGTGGCAGAAACATAATGCCCCCACAGTGCAGATATGCCCTCACAGTGCCAGAAACATAAATGCCCCCACAGTACAGATATGCCCTCACAGTGCCAGAAACATAAACGACCCCACAGTGCCAGATTTTAACTTACATGTCACTGACACTGCGGTGCTGGGACTCGGAGCCGGGAGTACTGCTGTGGGCGCGGGCGGGTGGGCGGACGGATGAACGATTCTGTCTGCGCACTATGCGCGGTGCGCCGTGCCGGCGTCTAACATCAGACGCCGGCGCCGCACAGCGCGCTGCATAGCGCGCACACAAGCGGCCGGGACACACAGATTGAAGGCTGGCTCCAGGCAGGAATATGGCGGCCGCAGCGTGCGGCGCCCTATAAGAGTGGCGCCCCGCGCGGCCGCTCTAGTCGAACATGCCTGGAGCCGGCCCTGCTCCAGAGTCCCAACCCAACATCTGCGGCGGTGTTAATACTCTGTGAAAATGGTGCAGTGGCCATTTTCACGGAGTTATACGCATGCGCAGTTCAAAATTCACTAAGAAAATGGCCGCCGCACCATTTTCCCAGAGATCTGCGCATGTGCATTAGAGTCTGAGCTCTATAGTGCTCAGACTGTCAGCGCTGCCGGCAGAGAGGAGGGGTCCAAACGGAGAAGGCTGCACCCGTGCCTCCTCTCTTAAAGCGCCCCTGATATTACCTATGACCGCTTATCGTTACGTAGACCCCTAAGTGTCTACACAAAACTTCAAATGGGCTCTCAAGACCTACTTCTTCACAAAGCTCAGCCAAATCTCACCCTAACCCTCTGTTCCATGCTCTGTCAACCCCTTCTGTGTCACCCCTGTCTGCCTGCCCCTCCCCTACAGAATGTAAGCTCTCACGAGCAGGGCCCTCTTCCCTCATGTGCTTATCCCTTTCTTACTTTAATAATCTTCAACTGCACCAAATCCAGCAGTCTTCTGCCCCCTGATACTTATGTCAGTGTCATCTGCTGATGTACAGTAGCTGTGTTTATTTACAGTACCCTGTACTATTTTGTCTTCAAAAGTTGCTATTTCTGCAGTGGGATACACTGGGGTTCCACAGGGAATAACATCGGGGTGTAGAGTAGGATCTTGATGCAAGGCACCAACAGGCTAAAAGCTTTGACTGTTCCCAAGATGCTCAGCACCGCCTCCTCTATAACCCCGCCTCTGTGCACAGGAGCTCAGTTTGTAAGTTGGTACCTGCAGTCAGTGCCATAACTAGGCATTTTAGCGCTGTGTGCAAGAAACGGCATTGCGCCCCCCCTATGCAACGCGCGCTGCAGGCGCCTGAAAAATGTATAGGGGCATGGCTTCATGGGGATGGGGCGTGGCCACAAAATAATACCAATTCACACTACGGTGCACAGTAGTCTCCGTTATTCAAATTACTCTGCACAGTAGCGCCACTACACCAGGTAGAGTCCCCTTTTTACACATTACGGCAGACATCGTCCCCTTTTTACACATTACGGCAGACAGCGTCCCCTTTTTACACATTACGGCAGACAGCATGCCCCTTTTTACACATTACAGCAGGCAGCGTCCCCTTTTTACACATTACTGCAGACAGCGTCCCATTTTTACACATTACGGCAGACAGTCCCCCTTTTTACATATTACGGTAGACAGCGTCCCCTTTTTACACATTACGGCAGACAGTCCCCCTTTTTACACATTACGGCAGACAGTCCCCCTTTTTACACATTTACAGCAGACAGTCCCCCTTTTTACACATTACAGCAGGCAGCGTCCCCTTTTTACACTTTACGGCAGACAGCGTCCCCTTTTTACACATTACGGCAGACAGCGTCCCCTTTTTACACATTATGACAGCCAGCGTCCCCCTTTTTACTAATTATGGCAGCCAGCGTCTCCCTTTTTACACATTACGGCAGACAGAAGAGAGAGAGAAAGAAAGAGAGAGAGAGAGAGAGAGATACTTACCATCTCTCCCCGCTGGCAGTCAGGCTCCTCGTGCAGGCAGATCCATTCCCGGGCAGGGGGGAAGGAGGAGGAGGGAGGGGAACTGGAGCTGCAGCAGCTCTATGTAATTGGTAGAGGTGCCACTGCAGCAGTCCCCTCTCCTTCCGCATTGGCTGCCCGCAGCTGTGAATGCTGGGATGAGAGAAGCGCATCCCAGCATTCACAGCAGTGCCGAACAGCCAATACGGAAGGAGAGAGGACTGCTGCAGCGGTGCTACTACCAATGACATAGCGCTGCTGCGGCTCCAGTCCCCCTCCCTCCTCCTCCTTCCCTGCCTCCGGCGCTGCTGCTCTCCTCCAGCGCGGCGCACGGCACAGAACAGGCGGCTTGTAATAAGTCAATTTGACTCATTACAAGCCGCTGGCTGTGTACCCTCAGGGCAACTGCACTGTGTGCCAGGCATCTGGCACCTGGCATACAGGTAGGTACGGCGCTGCCTGCAGTGCAGACAGCTAACAGGCAGGGCTGCTTTAGCAGAGCTAATTTAAAGAAGATAGAAGACTTCAAGGGCTGCAGCAGAGGTACTCTTAGTGCTAGATGTCATTCTGACATCTCCTGCTGCAGCTCCATCACCTCCCCCAGCGGCGCTGTATACTCCCGCGTTCCTGGTTGCCAGGTATTTACAGCGGAGGCTCCGGTTCTTCACCTAGGGCACATACACTTGCCGCAGCTCTCCAGGATCGCGTGGCCGCATCAAGGGAGGAGGTAAGAGGGTCCCCCTGGCTGGACCCGCCGAAAATCGCGATCAGGCGCGGCCATTAGGAGGCGGGCCACGCTCGCTGGCGTGGACACTGTGTTGGTACAGGGACCCCACTAGACCACCAGGGCAAGCGCACAGGTCAGTTTTGTATATAAACCATTTTACTAAGGCCCGCAGTACCGGTGGAGAAGTCCAGCAAGGGGATAAGGCTCTGACCTGTACCCCTTCTCCCGGCCCCTGGGCACCATGGAGAGTAAATGTTCCCGCCCTGGAGCTGCATCTCTCTGTCTCCCTGTCAGCGTTTGGGTGCCATTACACATGCTACACTGACTTTGGGACTGGTGGGCAATGCCTCCTTTGTAATGCCGCCTGCTTCATCAGCGCTGTGCATTTACAGGACACTTAAGTATTCTGCATGTCGTCTAGACAGTGTTAGTTAAGAACAAGTGCATACATTCAGGGTTATTTGGTACAAGTACCCTGTGATATACTGTACATCCAGTCTTTACTGAGCATTGTTATATCTCTATATCTGCATAGCTTTACTCAGTGGTATAGTTACTTAGTATTGCTAGCCCAGTGCAGTTTGATTGTTTGTAATAATTTCTGCATTGTACATGTGACTGTGTGTGCAAATGGCTGCTGTGTGGTCTCTATTTCGTGTATCTCACACATATTGCTGTCCCTATATTCTGTACCCTGAGGGGGGCTAAGTGCGTCAGGGTGTATATATATATAGTGTCTCACATGATATACTACTTGGGTATTTTTCTCTGTGTTTTTCAGTCACCACATACCTCTTTTTAATCCTCAGTTTGTGCTCTGCCTTGCAGTCACACCATACAGGGGATTTTTGTCAGATAGTTTGTCTGCTTATCTTGTACTGTTACACCCTAGGACAGGGGTGGGCAATTATTTCAGCTGGGGGGCCACTTAACACTTCCAGTGAATAGTCGAGGGCCACACACAAAATATCTTGTAAATCGGGTCTGAACTGCGCATGCACTGCAGTCCCTACCCCCTTTCCCCTGAACCTATACAGCAGTCCCTACCTGCCTTCCCCCCTCCCCTGAACCTATATAGCAGTCCCTACCCCCTTCCCTGAACCTATATAGCAGTCCCTACCCCCCTTCCCCCCCTCCCCTGAACCTATATAGCAGTCCCTACCCCCCTCCCCTGAATCTATATAGCAGTCCCTACCACCCTTTCCCCCCACGTATATAACAGTTTTTATCTCCCCTCTCCCCACTCCTGGGTACTGGCTGGGCAGAGGTTTACCTTTTTTTCACAGTGGAAAATGATCCGCTGCCTGATCCCCGCTGCCCATGCTTCACTGAGTCGCTGCTGCTGCCCACTCCCCGGAGTCATTGCTGCTGCCCGCCGCTCGCCGCTCCTGCTGTGGCTCCTCCCCCCGTGCTGCCCAGAGCATGACATCACAGTGGAAATCCTGGTCAGCAGACCCTGTGACGTGACCAAGATTTCCTCAGCAGCACCCCGTCTTGCAAGAGTGTAGCGCAATGACAAGCGGCTCATCCAGTCGGGCCGTTTGTTATTGCACACTGATGGGAGACAGCGGGCCAGCTTACATATCATGTCTGCTACACAGGGTGGTAAATCCATGGCTGATCCTGCACCATGCAGTGTTGATGCGATGGATTTCTCGGAGGAAAATGTAGCGGCTGAGGGTTCAGGTACTGAGGGTTCTATACCCCATGGTCAGTCTGCAGCAATGGGGGCAAATCAAGACCCACCTTAGGCTGTTTTCTCTAGTTTACTGACTACGCTAGTAATTAGACTTGCGCCCCATGTGGGACAGTCTGTGTCATTACACATATTGTCCCTGCAGTTAATCCACCGTGGGCAGATGCTTCTGTTCTCTCAGTTACAGTAATTAAATCAGTCACTAGCTAAGCACAATCCTGACTCTCGCCCGCCTAAGACCAAGGGGTCATCTAAACGGCCATTACTTCCTCACAATCCACACATGTTTCGGATACCTCATCGGATGTAGATGGCGCTTACACTGACCCATCAGACACAGATGCAGATGCTTCTGATGGGGATTGTCTGACACTGGTGGATGTTCCTGAACTCTTGGAGGCTATCAGGCTGATACTTCGAATCAATGTGATGAAGGGCTTCCAGTTACCTCTAAGAAACCAGATAGGTTTAAACGTCAGAAGGTTACTAAGTTAGTTTTACCTCATTCTGACCACTTGGTTGATATTCGTCAGAAATCCTGCAAAATCCGGGTAAGAAGTTTTCCTTGTCTACGAAGATGCTAGCACGTTATCCCCTTGCTGCAGAGTTAAGTAAAAAAATTTAAACACCGCAGCCGGTGGACTCACAAGTTGCGCGTCTGGTGGTCTCATCTGCTCTGCCTGTCACTACCATCACCACCCTAAGGGAACCAACGGAAAAGTGTGTGGAGGGTTGCTTGAAGTCTATTTACACTCTTGCTGGAGCTGTGCATAGGCCTACTATTGCGGCCTCTTGGACTGCTAAAGCTATAGAGGCCTGGATTCATGAAGTTGAAGTGGAACTACCATCTACTTTTCCTGATGATGCTAGACGGTGTTTTTCATATATTATTATAGCCTCTCATTATATTCAGGAGGCGGCATCTGATGCAGGTGTCCTGGCGGTCTAGGTATCTACTACGTCCATTCTGGCTCGCCGAATTCTCTGGTTGTGGTCCAGATCAGTAGATCTGGACTTTGGACCTTGGAGGTAATCCCTTTTAAGGGGGAAGATCTCAACAAGATTGTGGCTGATTGGGTATCAGCTAAGACTGCATGTATGCCCATTACTTCTCCTTCGGCTCAGAATGCTAAGAGAACTTCCTTTCATTCCTGTCGACCTCCAGGTAAAGCAAAGGGTCAGGCATACCCGAAACAGGCTCACACTTCCTATGCCGGTAAGTCCAAACTTAAACGTGCCTGGGCTGCCCGTCAGTCTGCTTCCAAAACAGACAATCCTGCAGCATGATGGGGCGGGCCTCCCTCTGGGGGATCTCAGGGTGGGAGGCCGAATTCTACAGTTTGCCCAGAAATGGTTACAGACCACTTCAGATGCCTGGGTAACGGTAGTCGTCACTCTCGGATACTCAATCTCTTTCAAGAAACATCTCCCTCGCCAGTGTTGCTCAACAAACATTGTTACGGATAAGGTAAAAGCAAAACCTCTCCACTTGGCGGTGCAATCTCTCCTGGATACAGGAGTGATAGTGCCGGTACCTCTGGCTCAGAGAGGCAGGGGGTACTATTCCACGCTGTTCCTAGTACCGAAACTGAATGGGTCCTCTCGGCCCATTCTCAACCTCAAATCTTTGAACAAGTTTTGGAAGTTTCGCTGCGCTCTATTGTTCTGGCTTTGGAGGCCAAGAATTATATGGTATCCCTGGACATACAGGATGCTTACCTGCAGTTTGGTATTGGCAACCTACATTTTTATTTCCAGGCCTTACCTTTTGGTCTGACCACGGCTTCAAGAATTTTCAACAATGACGGCTCTACTCTGCTGTCAGGGTATCAGGATCCTGCCATATCTGGACGACTTGTTGATCCTGGTGAACTCTCCAGAAGTTCTCCTCTATTATTTGGAACTGACACTCCAATTCCTGCAAGCCCACGGGTGGCTCAGCAACTGGAAGAAATCTTCCCTGGTCCCTGCTCAGAGAATGCTGCACCTGGGAGCGGTATTGGACACCCACAACCAGTGGTTGTTTTTGTCTCCTCAGAAGGTCCTGAAACTTCAGGACAGGATAAGATGCTTCCTCTCTCGCACACGTATGTCGATACGCTCGGTGATACAAGTACTAGGCCTCATGGTGTTGGCTTTCGACATGGTAGAGTACGCTCAATTTCATTTCCGCCCTCTGCAGAGGTTGATACTCTCCCAGTGGGACAGCCTGCCTCGCCGGATCAGGTCTCAAATGATCTCCTTGTCTCCGGAGGTTCATCTGTCACTGACCTGGTGGCTACAGGACCAATGAATGAGCAGGGGTTGTCCCTTCTGGATCTCCAACTGGGTCCTCCTGACGATGGCTGCCAGTCTGAGAGGTTGGGGCACGGTGTTGGGGCAACTCTCTCTTCAGGGTCGGTGGACCAGGGAGGAGTCTCTCCTACCGATAATCATTCTGGAATTGCTGGCGGTGTTCAATGCTCTGAACCTGGCCCAGCATCTGCTACAAAGCAGGCCTGTTAAAGTACAGTTGGACAACGCCACCACAGTGGTGTACATAAATCATCAAGGCGGCACTCGAAGCCGCATGGCAATGATGGAAGTATCAAAAATCCTTTGTTGGGCGGAACACCATCTGCCTGCCATATCAGCAGTGTTCATTCCGGGAGTCCTCAACTGGAAGGCAGACTTCCTCAGTCATCAGGATCTACATGCCGGAGAATGGAGCCTTCATCCAGAAGTCTATCAACTTCTAGTGGACAAGTGGGGCCTACCAGATGTGGACCTGATGGCATCTCGACACAATCACAAGGTTCTGGTCTTTGGAGCAAGGACAGGGGATCCTCAATCAGCATTCATGGACGCGCTGGCAATTCCGTGGAACTTTCGATTGCCGTTCGTGTTCCCTCCGGTGCCACTTCTGCCCAGGGTAATAAGGAAGTTCAAGCAAGATGGAGGAATATTGCTTCTAATCGCTCCAGTGTGGCCCAGACGGCATTGGTTCTCAGACCTTAGGGTCTCTCGATAGAGCATCCTCTTCTTCTTCCTCAACGCCCAAACCTCCTCGTTCTGGGCCCCTGTGTCTACCAGGATTTGGCCTGGCTGGCTTTGACGGCATGGCTCTTGAAG
This sequence comes from Pseudophryne corroboree, assembly GCF_028390025.1. NCBI lineage: Eukaryota > Metazoa > Chordata > Amphibia > Anura > Myobatrachidae > Pseudophryne > Pseudophryne corroboree. Next base: position 488,062,896 of record NC_086450.1, read on the forward strand.
CTTCAGTTCTGAGGGCCAAAGGATTTTTCTGAGGCAGTCATTCAAACAATGTTGAAGGCCCGTAAACTGGCTTCTGCTCGGATTTACCATAGGGTCTGGAATTCTTACATTGCTTGGTGCGCATCTAACAATCGTGATGTTTTCAAGTTTAATACGGGCAAACTTTTGGCTTTCCTGCACCAGGCCCTGGACTTGAGCCTTCGTCTGGCCTCCCTCAAGGGTCATATTTCTGCCTTGTCGGTATGGTTTCAGTGAAAAATTGTGACTCTGACTGATGTTCATTCTTTCACTCAGAGGGCGGGATGTACTAAAGCAAAAATGCGATAAAACCCCCGAAAACGGGGGTTTTACCGCATTTTCATATTTACTAAGAACCTACCGCAGCGTTTTCGGAGTCCAGGGTTTCACCATCTCTGGATGGCGAAACCCTATAGAAGCCTATGGGCTTCTTTTCGCCGACCGCCGCAACCCGCCGACACCGCCGACCCCGCCGCAGACGCCGACCTCCCTTCCCCCTGGCTTACCTTCCTCCAGGCTGCCCTGGACCCGGAAGGTAGTGTCCTCCTCCCCCTAGCAACGCAGCCGGACGTCCTTCCGGCTGCAGGGGGGAGGAGGAGGTGCCGGGTGCAGCCTGCTGCTGCTTCCCGGCATCTAGCCAGTGTGGGGACCCCGGGGAGGTGACGGAGACCCCCCACAAACCACCTAACAGGTATCGCGGGGGGCCTCCGTCACCGAATCGCGATGTTGATCGCATTTGTTAGTACATATGCGATCAACATCGCTGCGGTAACCGGCGAGGGGCGGCGATGTATGTTAATACATCCCGCCCAGAGTGTTTAACAGATTCAACCTCTCTATGTCCCACCTGTGGCGCCTTGGGATTTGTCGGTGGTTCTGGAGGCCTTGCAAGAGTCTCCGTTTGAACCTCTTGAATCTGCGGACCTTACGTGGTTTTCTCTTAAGATCTTGTTTCTGTTGGCTATTGCCTCTGCTAGATGGGTCTCAGACTTGGGTGCCTTTTCTTGTAGGTCTCCCTATCTGATTTTTCACCGTGACCAGGCGGTTCTTCAGACATGCCCTGGTTATCTACCTAAGGTGGTGTCTTCTTTCCATCTTGACCAAGAGATTGTGGTTCCGGCCTTTATCTCTCCTGAATTGTCCTCCAAAGAGCGGACTTTGGATGTGAAGAGGGCAGCCTCCGTTAGGAGGTCTGATTCTCTCTTTGTACTTTTCGGTTTTCACAAACGTGGCTGGCCTGCTAATAAGCAGACCTTGGCCAGATGGATTAGAATGGTGATTGCACATGCTTTTGTACAGGCTGGTTTTCCAGCTCCTGCTACTATCAAAGCCCATTCTACTCGGTCTGTTGGACCTTCTTGGGCGGCCCGCCGTGGTGCAACCCTTGAACATTGTGCAAGGCGGCTACATAGTCCTCAGTGAACACGTTCATAAGGTTCAGTGCCTTCGATATTTCCACCTCCCAGGATGCTTTCTCTGGACGCCGGGTTCTTGTGCCCGCAACAGTGTGTCCCCTCCCATGAGGAACTGCTTTAGGACATCCCCAATGTTATTCCCTGTGGAACCCCAGTGTACCCCGCTGCAGAAAAGGAGATTCATGGTAAGAACTTACCTTTGTTAAATCTCTTTCTGCGAGGTACACTGGGTTCCACAGGGCGCCCACCCTGATGCACTTAGCTTCTTTGGGTTGGTATGGCATTAGCCGCTGACACTTCTCTTGTCGTGAGAATGTGGTGTCTGTGGCTACTTACTGCTACTGCATTAGATTGGTTAACGAAACTGAGCTCCTGAGCACGGAGGCGGGGTTATAGAGGAGGTGGTGCTGAGCATCTTGGGAACAGTCAAAGCTTTTAGCCTGTTGGTGCCTCGGATCAAGATCCTACTCTACACCCCGATATTATTCTCTGTGGAACCCAGTGTACCTCGCAGAAAGAGATTTACCAATGGTAAGTTCTTACCATAAATCTCGTTTTTCCTGTTTTATTTGTTTATGTACTCTATAATTGGGCGCTGCGGAACCATTGTGGCGCCATATAAATAAAGGATAATAATAATAATTCCTTTATGAATTAAATTGCTCTTTTCTTTATTGATGATTCCGCAGTGGGAGGGGGATCTTTGTAAGATTTTCCCTCAGCTACCGTTTGTCTAGCAAAGCTGTTAATTGTATGACCGAATCGGGATGGGGGCCCAAACCAGTATTTTGCCAAGGGCCCAGTGATGTCTTACTCCGGCTCTGACGGCACATCTCTTGAAAAAAAAATTCCATTGAGTTTGCTATTGAGTATGCAGATATTTTCTGGAGACATGGAGACAGCGCCAGTTTCAGGTGAACCGTAAACCCTGCGCCCCTTATTGACACACTGTTGGTTTGTCACTAATACAGTCATTGCATATTGTTACATAACCACACTGTATGCATATTGCAGTCTGAACAGAGCATTAAGCTTTGCGGTGTACACCTGTGCTTACCTGTCAGGTTTCTGGCATTGATCAGCAGTTCCTTTATTTCTGCCGCTTCTGGAGCCGAGAGTCCTTTCTTCACACTAGAAGACAGTCACCATGACACTATTACATTATTACAATGATAAAATACAAACTTAGCACCATCTAAAGGGGGGATCCCTAAATCACTGTCTGGGTGTGACGGAACTCTCATAAAACAGACAAAACATCTTCTGATGGAACTGATCTCCTGAGCAGGTGGATCCCAAGAGATGAAGGGCAGGATGTACTAAAGTGAAAATGCGTCCAGAACTCCAAAAAATGCTGTTTTCAGAGTTTTCCCCATATGTACCAAGCTCTGGAATCGTTCTGGAGCTTGGGCTGTTAGACAACGCCATTTATAGATGGCATTGGCTAGTAGAAGCCTAGGGGCTTCTTTCTGCATTGTGGCCTGAGACGGATCCAATCAGATCCCTCCCAGTGTCTCCAGCGGCACACATGTCATTCAGCGTATAAACCCAAAAGTCCAGTCATCGCAGAGGGTAGCTCTTTCCAGAATTCTAGGTACACACAGATATTATTAATGCCGGTAAGTGGCCCTCATTCTGGTTGGATCGCTAATGCCTGAAAATCACAAACAGTTGATTTTCGAACTTCTGCGCAAGCGCTTTATTCACACGGCGCATGTGAAAGCTAGCAAAGTGCGATCACATCCAGGAGGGATGCAATCTCACCTTGATTGACAGCGGTGGCCGTGGGTTGGGCGGCAACAGACCATTGCGGGGGAGTGGTCCTGCCAGCGCAGGTGTGGCCGGACTGCCGCTGCTGATCCTTACTGTATACCTGGAATATACTGTATATTTTCAATCAAACTACAGTTGTTGGCAGTGATGCAGGTATAATCATCAATGTGTGGTGCAAGGCCACACACCCTCACATATCTACACTGCACAGTGAGGGTCGGCCACTTACCTGTACACAAATATCGGGTAGATGAAGTCAGAGGATCTCACTGTACTTTCTGCCTCTATAATCCTCTTCACAAGTCCAAACTCTTTACTCCACTGAACCTGCCCATCCAGGGGCAACAGATTGCCTGGGAGACACATATTATTACATATAGTATAGTATTCATATTGTATGTGTGTGTATATATCTTATCTATCTATCTATCTATCTATCTATTAGTCTATCTATCATATCTACAGTATCTATCTATCTATCTATCTATCTATCTATCTATCTATCTATCTATCTATCGTATCTATCTATCTATCTATCTACAGTATCTGTCTATCTATCTACAGTATCTATCTATCTATCTATCTATCTATCTACAGTATCTGTCTATCTATCTACAGTATCTATCTACAGTATCTATCTATCTATCTATCTATCTATCTCCCTATCTATTCATATCCATCTACAGTATCTATCTATCTATCTATCTATCTATCTACAGTATCTAGCTATCTACAGTATCTATCTATCTACAGTATTTATCTACAGTATCTATCTATCTATCTATCTATCTATCTATCTATCTATCTATCTATCTATCTATCGCTACAGTATCTATCTGTATGTATGTATGTATGTATATATATATATATATATATATATATATATATATATATATAGTATATCTATCTATCTCCAGCTACAGTATCTATCTATCTATCTATCTATCTATCTATCTATCTATCTATCTAGTATATCTATCTATCTATCTATCTATCTATCTATCTATCCATCCATATATCTATTGATACAGATCTATATAGATAGATAGATAGATAGATAGATAGATATACAGTAGATCTACAGAGAGAGAGAAAGCAATGAAATGCATCACTCACACAGAATACCATGTTAGTGGTGTCAGGCCCATAATTAATAACTCGTACTTAGTAATCCCAGTATGTAGATGTCTTTTTCTCCTTTGCCAGGATTTCTGAGGATACACTATATATATATATATATATATATATATATATATATAGTCTTTAGCATGACGTTACTATTTATAACTTGATTAGCTTTATGTTCCACCAATAAAAAAAATAAAAACAATGACAGATGATTAATCTGCGGCATAACTACTGTAGAAGACTTACCCAGCTGTCCATATACTTCTCCCAGTTCATAGTTGTTCATGACGGAGCATCCTCGGTTGTCCACTAGCGTCAGTGTCTCTGACAGTGGATAAGTGATCCTCTCTGTGGTGTTACCTCCGTCTGTCCTAGCCACATTGGCGTAAGTCTGGAATTCTTTGTCTTCTAGGACATACTTGCAGGAGTTGATGAACGATGACTTCCCATGTCCTAGAAATCCAAAGAGCTGGAGGAGAACACGGGTGAAACCCTTATTACCGGTGGGACAATCATCTAGGCTGAAGTTAGTGATATATTGCGTCATCTCAGGGATGGAATTCATGTTTGGTCTTTGTATGGTCTCCTGACAGTTATCTCCTCAGTGCACACAGGCGATGAGAAGGGGGAGAACAGCAGCTGCCCTCCTTATATAGACTGGAACCAAAAGTGAAAGTAGTTCTGTTGTCTGTTTAGAATTTGGTTCATTTACAAGAAAAGAAAAGTTAAATAGGAACCCACTAATAACATGGTCCTGCCTGTGTGTGCATACAGTAGATGAGTGAATCTCTGCGCTATACGGTATATGCTGACGAGGCTACGAGACTGACGTTCACTTATTCACTTATTCACTTCTTATTCGAATTACAGCTTCTTATTCAGACAATTGAGTTTTGAGATAACCAGTCTTGGGCCACAAACTCGACACCCGAAATCAACAAAGGGTGGTCACTTACATATGACCCACTTGTATTTTGCTTGGCCCAACGCTGTTTTGGGCATGAAATACACTGGCAAAGTGGGCACAAACACCATTTTATAAATTGACATTTTGAATAAGTAGCTGTAGTTTTGCAAGGGTTAACTAGTCTTGGGCCACAAATTTAAACATAGAAACAAAGAATTTGTCGACAGATAAAAACCACTTGGCCCATCTAGTCTGACCCTTTTTTTTTAACATTATTTTTATCACTAACCTTATTTGATCCTTATTTCTTTGTTAGGATAGCCGTATGTCTATTCCATGCATGTTTACATTACTCCACTGTCTTAGCCTCTACCACCTCTGATGGGAGGCTATTCCACTTGTCTACTGCCCTTTCTGTGAAGTAATTTTTCCGCAAATTTCCCCTGAACCTCCCCCCAGTGCCAGATTAAGGACCACATGAGCCTGGAGCTGAAATTTATGAAGGGCCTATTGTGTACTGTTGCAGGGGGTGTGACCAGCAACAGCGGGGTTGTAACTAGGGGTTGTGTCACGCAGGGCCCACCACACATTGGCCCTCATTACGAGTTGTTCGCTCGCTAGCTGTTTTTAGCAGCCGAGCAAACGCTAAGCCGCCACCCTCTGGGAGTGTATTTTAGCTTAGCAGAAGTGCGAACAAAAGGATCGCAGAACGGCACCAAAATATTTTTATGCAGTTTCAGAGTAGCTCCAGACCTACTCAGCGCTTGCGATGACTTCAGACCGTTCAGTTCCTGTTTTGACGTCACAAACACGCCCTGCGTTCGGCCAGCCACGCCTGCATTTTTCCCGGCACACCTGCGTTTTTACGAGCACTCCCTGAAAACGGTCAGTTGACACCCAGAAACGCCCCCTTCCTGTCAATCACTCTGCAGCCAGCAGTGCGACTGAAAAGCTTTGCTAGACCTTGTGTAAAAAAGCATTGGCTGTTGTGAAAGTACGTTGTGGATGCGCTGAAGTGCCGTTTTTTTGCCTAATCGCTGCGCTGTGAACGAAAACAGCTAGCGAACAACTCGGAAAGACCACTGAAAACAGCTAGCGAACAACTCGGAATGACCACCATAGTCCCTTGCCTGAGTCAAAGCTGCCAATAATTACAGCAGCCGCTCTCAAGCCAACACGTAACTGCAGGTACTTTTTGCCTTGAGAGTGACTGCTGTAATTGTTGGAGGTCTTGAAATTGGTCCGTAAGGAGACCGAAGCATGACACTTCAGGTGACTTTATGACTGACAGCCTTTACTACAGCATGTGATGCAGGTTATACTGTTTCTGGTGGTATTACATTTCCATTCTTTCTTCTATCTCTCTCTCTCTCTCTCTCTCTCTCTATATATATATATATATATATATATATATACCGTACATAATTTTAGTGGTGTGCAGATGCGCTAAAGTGCATCTGAGTTGGAAGCTGCTAGGTTGGAGGTAACAGTGGTGGTGTGTGGTGAAGGGTAGAAGGACCACAGGGTAAAGAGGATGTAGCATATAAATTAGTTCTAAATAAGCTTAACACAGTACAGTGTAGTCAGTAAAACCCAGGAGTGGGTAACAAATCACATCGTAACTAACTAATAAATTAAGTATATCAGTAAATGACTTACTGTTAGCCTAGGTGTCTGTGTTGGTGATTAATCAGTGGTGGCGTGCAGCTGGAAAAACACAGCGCATGTATATTTTATTAGTAATAAATCAATACAGTTCAATCAATGGGCGGGACGTACTAATGTACATCGCCGCCCATTGCCGCCCTGCGCTACGTTGCTGATCGCATATGTACTAACATATGCGATCAGCATTGCGGAGGACAGCTCTTCCGATAAGAGCTGTCCTCCGCGATGCGCAGCGGCAGCCTGACTTCCGGGATTCGGCCCCAGAAGTCAGTCTGCGCATGCGCGGGGTGATGGGGGGCGGCCGCAGGGCATGCTGGGAGGGATCCGATCGGATCCCTCACACAGCGCCGCGGAGAGAAGCCCATAGGCTTCTATGGACGTACGCCCCCCACCGCGGCGCTGTCCTGCCGGCCGGGCTTTAGTACATCCGGAAAATGCGGTAAACAGGGAGTTTACCGCATTTTTCGTTTAGTACATCCCGCCCAATGTATTCAAAGTGGCCCAGGGGAGAGTATTAAAACAATCTAAAAAACCTACTGTATTAAGGTCGGTGATGTAGGTGCTGGCCAGTGCCTAATAGAAGTGTGTAGAATGTAATATGTGTACAACACATACAACATGAAATATTTGACAGTACTCAGGGTGGGTGTGTGAGGGAAGTATATGAAGACAGACATGGGTGTGGGGAGCACCAGCGGTCAGTAGAAGTTCTTTAGGGGAACACTTGTATAGCAGTGACCTGGGAACAGTGCCAGCTCTTTGCCCGGGGCGCCGCTACCCCTAGGGCGCCGCTGCCGTGGCAAGAGTCGCTACTGCTCCACCCTCCCTCTCTCCCCGCTCCCTCGGCTGCAGCGAGCGTGGTGTGCGCCCGCTGCAGCCGGCGTCGCTAACTGACGCTAGAGGTCAAAATTGACCCCTAGTGTCAGTGCGGCGCTGCTATGGGAGAGATGTCATGACGTCTCTCCCATAGAGAGGAGCCGGCGCCCGGAGGCAGCGGCAGCAGCTGTCCAGAAGCAGGAGCGAGGCTGGTAAGTATGGTGTATTTTTTTTGTTTAGGGTTTCAAAGCGGCTACAGGGGGCACAGCTACAAGAGGCACAGCTACTGGGGGCAGATCTACAGGGGGCACAACTACAGGAGGCACAGCTACTGGGGGCATATCTACTGGGGGCATATCTACTGGGGGCACTTGTACAGAGGGAACAGCTACTGGGGGCACTACTACAGGGGGCAAATTAACTGGTGGCACAGCTGCTGGGGACACAACTACAGGGGGACAACTGAGGGTTCGCCCCTTCCCTATGAAGAAGCCACACCCCTTCTCTATAAAGCAGCCATGCCTCTGTTTTGGGATGTGCACCCACGGCGTGCACCAACCTCTGTCTGTGCAGCAGCTATTTATCCCGGCTTTACTTAGCAATCAGCACCAGCCAGATAACTCAGTCACGATCTCCCGGGCTGTCTTCCAGAAGCTAAGCTTGACTGCTGCCAAGGGCAGATTGGGATGAAAACCAGCTGAGGAAACCTCTGTAAGCAGCCCCAGTGGAGGCGGGGTTTGCTGAGGGGGGCAGGATCCAGGGCTGGTTCTAGACCTTATGGCACCCAGGGTGTACGATTCCTTTGGTGGCCCACTTTTCCCCATTTAAAACAGGGACAGTGCTCGCTGATGACGTGTGCAAATAATGTAGGGGAGGGGCTTCATTGGGGAAGGGGCATGGCCACATAATAGTACCAATTCACATTATACCACACCGTAGTCACCATCAGTCACATTACACCACACAGTAGTACCCCTTATACATGCCAGGTAGAGCCCCTTATACACAATACGCCAGGTAGAGCCCCTTTTATACATGTTGCACTAGGTAGAGCATGTTATACAAACTGCACCAGGCAGCCCCTTATACACATTGCACAAGTAGCCCCTTATACACATTTGCACCAGGTAGCACATTATACCCATTGCACCAGGTATCCCCTTATACACATTGCGCCATGTAGCCCCTTCTACACATTGCACCAGGTAGCCCATTATACACATTGCACCAGGTAGCCCCTTATACACACTGCACCAGGTAGCCCATTATACACATTGCGCCAGGTAGCCCATTATACACATTGCGCCAGGTAGCACATTACACACATTGCACCAGGTAGCCCATTATATACAGTGCGCCAAGTAGCCCCTTATACACACTACGCCAGGTAGCCCCTTATACACATTGCGCCAGGTAGCCCCTTATACACATTGCGCCAGGTAGCCCATTATACACAGTGCGCCAGGTAGCCCATTATACACAGTGCGCCAAGTAGCCCATTATACACATTGCGCCAGGTAGCGCCTTATACAAATTGCACCAGCAAGCCGTCACTCACCATTTGGCACCTGTGGTCCTCCAGCTCTATGTTCTTGTCATACTTCCGCGGTGGGGTGCGGGCAGCGTGAAGTGGCCAGGATGGTAGGCAGCTGGCCGGAGCAGGAAGTGGTGAGGGGCATTTTGGTGCAGGCAGCAGATGGGTGCTGATGGCACTGGCGGAATGACTGCGGCCTCAGGATGCAGCGTCTCGGGTGCCCGCCCTGATAGCCCACACCTAAAACCACCACTGGCAGGATCCCCTGAGCTGGATGAACAGTGACCCTCCACGCCCCCACCCCCGCAGTCAACAGTTCAACACTGCTAACAAAGTCCCTCCCAGTGCACGTAGGGGGTCATTCCGAAATGATCGTAGCTGTGCTAAATTTAGCACAGCTACGATCATTCACACCGACATGCGGGGGGACGGGCAGCACAGAGCTAGTACGCCCCGCATGTCAGTGCCGGCCCCCCCGCAGAAGAGCAAAGGCATCGCACAACGGCGATGTCTTTGCACTTCAAGAGTAACTCCCGACCAGCGCAGCTTTAGCGTGGTCGGGAGCTACTCATCGCTCCCCGGCCCACAGCGGCTGTGTGTGACGTCACACAGCCACTGCGGCTCGCCCCCCGTTCGGTCCTGCCATGCCTGCGTTGGCTGGACCTCGCCCACGAAACGGCGGCCAAACGCCGCCGTTCCACCCCCTACCCCCACCCAGTGACCGCCTCTGCCTGTCAATCAGGCAGAGGCAATCGTAGCGGGCCGACGCCCTTCGGCCGCCTGGCATGCGCCAGCGTACTGGGGTGCCGGCGCATGTACAGTTCTGACTTGATCGCACCACTGCGATAAACTGCAGCGTGTGATCGGGTCAGAATGACCACCATAGTGCAGCAGAACGCACAAGGACCGAGCGTCTACAGACGTGCAGATCGCCCACCTGAGCATAGCCTCCAATGTGACCAACCCAGAGTCTGTGCACGCAACTATTCCCAGCAACATGCCCATCTTACCACACACACAAAGCCTGCCCCCCACTCCCTACACACACAGCCTGTCCCCCCTCCCCCCACCTCCACCCCTACACAGCCTGCCCCTCCAGTCACCATACACACACACTCACCTTGTTCCCCACACACACCTGTCTGTCCTTTCAACACACATACCCTGTTTCCCACAGCCCTCCCACTCTCCCGTTTCCCCCAATCACTCATCACTGCGCCTTGCGGACACAGCAGGAGCAGACAGGCCGACCAGGAAAAGGTGGGGGCGTGGCCTAATCACGGACCCTTGACCACGCCCCCTTTGGAAGAAAAAAAACCCTACCATTAAGTAAGCACTCAGTAAGCACTACTAGCTGGCTCGTCAGAGGGGTCACAGTCACGGGATTTAAACAGCGGTGGTCACTGTCACCATGCGTCCCTGGAGGCAAGTACTCTGCTGGCTGCTGCTGTGGTGCACGGGAGAGAGGAGGCGCCTGTGACATGTCTCACAAAGTGTGAGGTCACGGCGCAGGGGAGGAAAAAACAAATTTTTCAGTGCAGGGAGGGCTTCTGAGGCTTCTCTGGTGCTGCTGACTTGCTGTGATAGGAAAAACATTTTTTCCTGTTTCCAGCAGCAGGGGATGCGGTAGGCCTATTTTCATGGGGTGGCCTGGAGCTGCAGCTCCATCTGCCCCATTGTTAATCCGGCCCTGTCTCCCCCCCTCCAGTCTCAGTGCATGTCCTCGTGTCCTATTCATACTTGCCTGCTTTTGAAAAGTAGTTTCAGGGAGATTGTAGGTGGCAACAGAATGTTCAGCGTGGCCAGGCCAGCTGCTGAGGGGGTATCATGCTCCGCCCAAAGGGTGTGTCTTGCTCCACCTATGGGCGTATCTAATTCCACTCAGGGGTGTGTCCTGCAGTTGCCAGTGAAAACTATAGTATAAAGTTGCATAAGTGTGAGAGGTGCGGTGCGTGTGGTGGTGCCTGCTGCCGTGCAGGTGTAGACGCGGTACTCACCAGGCGCCGCTCTATCTCACCTTCAGGTACCGGAACCTTCAACGGACCTGGAATTCTTCAGTCGGATCCGGACACGGCGATTCCCTCTCGGAGCTGACCGACGACCTAGCTGAGGAGAGAAGGGTTTACATTAAAGGGGGTATCGACCCTTCTTCCAGTGGAACAGGGGATACCCCAGGGGTGGCTGCGACCTTCACCGGCTGGGTGAATGGTCATCACCGGCACAAAGCCTCAGCTACCCAGCTTTCACACACTCGCGCTTTCGCACGTAGTGTGATGAAAGGGATTCTCACGTCTGTGAGCAATCCTGATTCCGGCGCTCGGGGACAAACAAGGGACAGACGTACACGGATGCTACTCACCGTCACAAGTCTTGCACTCCGATCTTCTCCACTTACAGGTCCCTGTAAGGAGGCAAAGAGAAACAGCCGTGCAGGGCCTAACTCTACCCTAGTGTCACACCCTATACTATCTACAACAGCGGAGCCCTCAAACTAGCTCTGTGGGTGTGGTGCAACACAACTATGCACAACTTACACAACACATACACTTTGCCCTGCACGGTAACAACATATATCACACTATCGGAGTTACAACATAAAACGGTGCTGTCCCTTTTCTACCCGACTCAGAACACCCAGTAGTGGGGACCGCACAGCTCACCCACCTACCGTACTCTCAGGGTGGCCTGAGCCTAGCGCCCAGCACCACCTTTACTCCCCTCAGGAAAACACTGCTTCGCTGGGCCTAGCGCCCCCTAACTGCCCACAGGCCGGAGGCCTGACTTTGCCCACGGGCCTAGCGCCCGCCTACTTGCCGCCCGTTGGGTGACCTGGGCCTTGTGCCCAGGGTCACCTTATCGTATCCCTAATGGCCAAAAACACGCTAGGGCCTAATGCCCTCTAATGCCCACAGGCCTAGTGCCTGGATTGTCCCCCCGGGCCTAGTGCCCGCCTAACTGGTGCCACCGGAGGAGGGTGGCTTGGGCCTAATGCCCAAACCACCTAATATAATAGGGACTCCAAACTCCTATCTGCGCCCAGGCCTAGCGCCTGAATTGTGTCCTCGGGCCTAATGCCCGTCCCTGGTGGTCGAGGGAGGAAAAGGGGAGGGGGGAATGATGCCTCACTGAGGCCTTACCTAACCCGGGGGCCTCCGGCACCGTCTTCTGCCACTGACCCGTCCTGGCCAGCGGCGTCGTCTCCGCTGGTCCGCGTCCAGCCGCCGCTGGACATCTTCTTCCTGGCGCCCGACCGCTGGCCTTCTTCTCTTCTCCCCGTCTTCTTTCTTCCGTGCGCGCGCTGTCCTCTTCGGCTCCCGCCCGCGACGTCTTCTCTCTTTGCCGCTCTTCGGCGCGGCCCCCTCCGCTCCGTCCCGCCCGGCGTCTGACGTCAGACGCCGGGGGCGGGGCCTATGACGCGGCGAGCGCCGATTGGCTCGCCGCGTCTTCCCCTGATTGGCCGCCGCTCCGGGAGCCGCGATTGGCTCCCGGAGGGCGCCAACATTCAAACCCCTCCGCAGCCTCTGGTCCGGTGCAGGGAAAAGGGTAATCCCTGCACCGGACACCCGCCACGCACCCCGCGCTGATGTGCCCACAGGGCACATCCTTACATATACAACTTGAAAAAAAAAATGGCTCTTTTTAAGTGAGGCCATTTCAGTAGAGATTGGCTTCCTTTTATATTAACCCAAGACCCAAATGCCGATAGGAGAAAGGGAAGAAAGTGGGTGCTGAGTGTCACAGGCATTACCTGCCCCCAGAGAGAGCACTCACGGACAGCCATAGATGGCCCTTTCAGAGTGCTGTTAATGCCTGCAACACTCAGCACCCTGTTTCTTCCCTTTCACCTGCCCAACCACCGCGGATCCCAGTTCTAGTTTATTTAATTCCATTACATCTAAATTGGCCACTGTGGGGAAGAAGAGGCGACCACTGCTGCTGCTGCCACCTGTGCTGCTGCTGACACTGCCACCAAGTACATTAGCCCCTGCTGAAACTGTTCTCCCTTGCTCCACGAGCTGGCGGCCACAGCTACCTACAACCCATCGGTGGTCGGCCTTTAAGTACATCACACGTCATGATGCTGTAACATCTCCTGGGCAGGCCCTGTCCCGCAGCAGGAGGTTACATTAAGGCAAGCCTGCTCTACACACACACACACACACACACACACACACACACACACACACACACACACACACACGTTTTACAAAACAAATAAAGAAAGAGTGCTATGTTTCTGTGTTACAAATGACACAACACACTACTGCTAAATGGCATTTTTTATTTTATTAAACACACAGTGCCCCTTTAAGAAGAACACACAATGCTTTTTTAATCACACGCTGGGGTTTCTCTCTGTTGCCCCTCATTCCCATCTCTCTTCTATTCCTCCTGTCTCCCAGTTTTCCAACCATGGCCCTCATTCCGAGTTGATCGGTCGCAAGGCGATTTTAGCAGAGTTACACACGCTAAGCCTACGCCTACTGGGAGTGTATCTTAGCTTCTTAATATTGCGACCGATGTATTCGCAATATTGCGATCACTAACCTCGTAGCAGTTTTAGAGTAGCTTCAGACTTACTCTGCCTGTGCGATCAGTTCAGTGCTTGTCGTTCCTGGTTTGACGTCACAAACACACCCAGCGTTCGCCCAGGCACTCCCACCGTTTCTCCGGCCACTCCTGCGTTTTTTCCGGAAACGGTAGCGTTTTCAGCCACACGCCCCTAAAACGCCGTGTTTCCGCCCAGTAACACCCATTTCCTGTCAATCACAATGCGATCGCCGGAGCGATGAAAAAGCCGTGAGTAAAAATACTTTCTTCATAGTAAAGTTACTTGGCGCAGTCGCAGTGCGAACATTGCGCATGCGCACTAGGCGGATTCTCACTGCGATGCGATGAAAAACTCCGAGCGAACAACTCGGAATGAGGGCCCATGTTCCCCTTTTGCTACCATCTCCACCTATTTTTTTTACCTATTCCTTGCATCTCCCCTAGTCTTCCTTCTATTCTACCCTACTCTTCCCACTATCCATCCCATCTTCCCCTGTTTCACCTTTCTCCTCCTATTCTTCCACCTATTCCTCCCATCTCCCCCTATTATTCTTTCTATTCTAACCGTCTCTCCCTAATCTTCCCGTCTCCCATTTTTTACAATTGTTTTTACACTTTTCTTAACTTATTATTGGTTTCCTTCACTTCTCTTCCCTCTGGGTTTTTTCTTTTTTTGACCTTGTCCTCCTCTGTCTCTTCTGTCTCCTTTTCTTGCTGTGGCTGCTGGGAGTAGTGAGCATGTGCGGCTGCTTGCTAGCTGTTGTTTCCTGCATTTACTTTTGTTCTCTTTCCCCCCTTCTCACTGTGGGGTATATTTACTAAGCTCCCGATTTTGACCGAGATGCCGTTTTTTCATCAAAGTGTCATCTCGGTCAATCTCGGTCATTTACTAAACACTAATCACGGCAGTGATGAGGGCATTCGTAATTTTTTGCTAGTTCAGGTAAAAAATTACGAATGAATACACCATCGGTCAAATTACGCCTGTTTAGATACGAATCTCGGTCATTTACTAAGCAAAAAAACACAAAACACTGCCGTGAAAAATTACAATTCGCAAAAAAGTCCTAAAAAAAAACAGACCTGCTTTTTTTATTTGTGATTTGAGATGCATGCAGGGATCCATGAGATCCGTGCATGTATATCAATGGGAAGTGGTGGGAAAGTGTTTTTTGTTGTTAAAAAAAATTGCGTGGGGTCCCCCCTCCTAAGCATAACCAGCCTCGGGCTCTTTGAGCCGATCCTGGTTGCAGAAATATGGGGAAAAAAATGACAGGGGTTCCCCCATATTTAAGCAACCAGCATCGGGCTCTGCGCCTGGTCCTGGTCCCAAAAATACGGGGGACAAAAAGAGTAGGGGTCCCCCGTATTTTTAAAACCAGCACCGGGCTCCACTAGCTGGACAGATAATGCCACAGCCGGGGGTCACTTTTATACTGCGCCCTGCAGCCGTGGCATCAAAAATCCAACTAGTCACCCCTGGCCGGGGTACCCTGGGGGAGTGAGGACCCCTTCAATCAAGGGGTCCCCCCCCCCAGCCACCCAAGGGCCAGGGGTGAAGCCCGAGGCTGTCCCCCCCCATCCAATGGGCTGCGGATGGGAGGGCTGATAGCCTTTGTTGTAAAATAAAAGATATTGTTTTTAGTAGCAGTACTACAAGTCCCAGCAAGCCTCCCCCGCATGCTGGTACTTGGAGAACCACAAGTACCAGCATGCGGCGGAAAAACTGGCCCGCTGGTACCTGTAGTACTGTTACTAAAAAAATACCCAAAAAAACACAAGACACACACACCGTGAAAGTATAATTTTATTAAATACATACACACATACATACATACTTACCTTAACTTCCCACGCAGGTCGGTCCTCTTGTCCAGTAGAATCCAAGGGGTACCTGTTGAAAAAATTATACTCACGAGATCCAGTGGTCCAGGCTCCTCGGCAAATCCAGGGTTAATCCACGTACTTGAATAAAATAAAAAAACGCTGTCACGACCACGAACTGAAAGGTGACCCATGTTTGCACATGGGTCACCTTTCCCCGAATGCCAGAAACCCACTTTGCCTTCTGGCTAAGTGGGTTTCTTCAGCCAATCAGGGAGTGCCACGTTGTAGCACTCTCCTGATCAGCTGTGTGCTCCTGTCTTCACTGACAGGCAGCACACGGCAGTGTTACAATGTAGCGCCTATGCGCTACATTGTAACCAATGATGGGAACTTTCTGCTCAGCGGTGACGTCACTTTAGGTCAACCGCAGGGCAGAAAGTTCCCATCATTGGTTACAATGTAGCGCATAGGCGCTACATTGTAACACTGCCGTGTGCTGCCTGTCAGTGAAGACAGGAGCACACAGCTGATCAGGAGAGTGCTACAACGTGGCACTCCCTGATTGGCTGAAGAAACCCACTTAGCCAGAAGGCAAAGTGGGTTTCTGGCATTCGGGGAAAGGTGACCCATGTGCAAACATGGGTCACCTTTCAGTTCGTGGTCGTGACAGCGTTTTTTTATTTTATTCAAGTACGTGGATTAACCCTGGATTTGCCGAGGAGCCTGGACCACTGGATCTCGTGAGTATAATTTTTTCAACAGGTACCCCTTGGATTCTACTGGACAAGAGGACCGACCTGCGTGGGAAGTTAAGGTAAGTATGTATGTATGTGTGTATGTATTTAATAAAATTATACTTTCACGGTGTGTGTCTCTTGTGTTTTTTTGGGTATTTTTTTAGTAATAGTACTACAGGTACCAGCGGGCCAGTTTTTCCGCCGCATGCTGGTACTTGTGGTTCTCCAAGTACCAGCATGCGGGGGAGGCTTGCTGGGACTTGTAGTACTGCTACTAAAAACAATATCTTTTATTTTACAACAAAGGCTATCAGCCCTCCCATCCGCAGCCCATTGGATGGGGGGGGACAGCCTCGGGCTTCACCCCTGGCCCTTGGGTGGCTGGGGGGGGGGGACCCCTTGATTGAGGGGGTCCTCACTCCCCCAGGGTACCCCGGCCAGGGGTGACTAGTTGGATTTTTGATGCCACGGCCGCAGGGCGCAGTATAAAAGTGACCCCCGGCTGTGGCATTATCTGTCCAGCTAGTGGAGCCCGGTGCTGGTTTTAAAAATACGGGGGACCCCTACTCTTTTTGTCCCCCGTATTTTTGGGACCAGGACCAGGCGCAGAGCCCGATGCTGGTTGCTTAAATATGGGGGAACCCCTGTCATTTTTTTCCCCATATTTCTGCAACCAGGATCGGCTCAAAGAGCCCGAGGCTGGTTATGCTTAGGAGGGGGGACCCCACGCATTTTTAAAAAAAAAATTACATTGTTTACTTTAAAAAAAAAAAAAAACCCAGCACGGATCACACAAATCCGGCCGAGATTGATTGTAAAAAAAAACGGCAGTGTTTTGCTAATCACTGCCGTTAAATTAGGTAAAAAAACACGAATGACATCGACATCGGAAGCAAAGAAAAACACGAATACGACAGCTTAGTAAATTAGTCGTAATCCATTCAAAAAGTTGCAGTTTTACACTGTCGATGTCATTCGTGATTGAACTTTGACCTTTTTTCGGAAATTACGAATCTTAGTAAATAAACCCCATTGAATGACAGATGTCAGCAGCAATGAATTTCACAGGATAAATTCCCGGAGTTACCCCTTAACACACACTTATTAGATCATATGGTTATTTGTCACATCTGTTTTGTTTTCACAGAAAGGAATATATATTGATTGCATCACTATTCGCAGATACAAGTATACAATGTACAGTACATTGGTTTATGTTTCAGGAGTTGCAACAAACTTTGCTACATGTGTAACAACGGGAAATACTGTACTTTGTTACATATCACCTTCAGTGTCCTGATATCTTTCCACCAGGGATACAGAAACAGATTGACACAGATGAGCTCAAGGATGACAAGCCCATTCACTATGCACCTCAGCACCATAGCCCTGTGCTGCTCTATGCTGCCCAGCAAGTTCTCCCAGTACACAGGAGGAATGAGAAGGAGCCAGGAGGATCACACGCTGGCAGCAGCAGCATCTGAGTCTTTACGTCCTGCTCCTCACGGCTCCGAGCCTGGTAGTAGGGGTCACATACAGTTCCCGTCTGTCTGCGATCCCCTTATACTGAGCTGGAGCCTGGAAGGATGCTGCTGCTCTCTCCTT
This sequence comes from Pseudophryne corroboree, assembly GCF_028390025.1. NCBI lineage: Eukaryota > Metazoa > Chordata > Amphibia > Anura > Myobatrachidae > Pseudophryne > Pseudophryne corroboree. Next base: position 488,080,875 of record NC_086450.1, read on the forward strand.
CCTCCCGCCCCTGCCACAAGCACGAGGAATTTACAGCGGCTCCCAGTCTCCCTGTCAGATTGTTTGTGCTTGTATCTTCTTCACACAGCCATTGACGCCATTAGCAACAGTATTTGTAATCAAATAGACTCACCCGATCTTTAGCAAAAGTGAAAGTAGGTTAGCCCGCTGACATAACACGTCTCCCGTGCCTGCCCCACATCGGAGCTTTCGCTGACTTGCGCATGCGCAGTCTGTAATGTGAGGAGGGACAGTGAAAAACCGGGAGGGCTAGCACAGATTGCGGGGCAGCGGGAGGTTACAGTAAAAAACGGGAGCCTCCCGCTAAATGCGGGAGAGTAGGCAAGCCTGGTCCTATTACTTCTCTTCATTTGGAGAATGTTTCCCTCCTGGACTTTGTTAAAACCCTTGATATATGTGACAGTCCTTATCATGTCCCCCCTTTCCCTTCTCTGCTCCAAACTATACATATTGAGATTTCTTAGTCTTTCTGGGTATGTTTCGTGATGTAGGCCATGCACCATCTTAGTTGCCCTCCTTTGTACAGTTTGTAATGTATTAATATCCTTCTGAAGATATGGCCTCCAGAACTGAATACAGTATTCTAGATGAGGCCGTACCAATGACCTATACAGTGGCATTATCACTTCTTTCTTTCTGCTGCTGATTCCTCTCCCAATGCAGCCAAGCATCTGACTAGCCTTCCTCATTGCCTTGTTACATTGCTTACCTGCTTTTAAGTCATCTGAAATAGTGACTCATAGATCCCTTTCCTCCTCAGTAGTTTCCAGTATAGTGCCATTAATACTATATTTATCCTTTATGTCACCTGAAATAGTGACTCATAGATCCCTTTCCTCCTCAGTAGTTTCCAGTATAGTGCCATTAATACTATATTTATCCTTTATGTCACCTGAAATAGTGACTCATAGATCCCTTTCCTCCTCAGTAGTTTCCAGTATAGTGCCATTAATACTATATTTATCCTTTATGTCACCTGAAATAGTGACTCCTAGATCCCTTTCCTCCTCAGTAGTTTCCAGTATAGTGCCATTAATACTATATTTATCCTTTATGTCACCTGAAATAGTGACTCCTAGATCCCTTTCCTCCTCAGTAGTTTCAATAATAGTGCCATTAATACTATATTTATCCTTTATGTCACCTGAAATAGTGACTCCTAGATCCCTTTCCTCCTCAGTAGTTTCCAGTATAGCGCCATTAATACTATATTTATCCTTTATGTCACCTGAAATAGTGACTCCTAGATCCCTTTCCTCCTCAGTAGTTTCCAGAATAGTGCCATTAATACTATATTTATCCTTTATATCACCTGAAATAGTGACTCCTAGATCCCTTTCCTCCTCAGTAGTTTCAATAATAGTGCCATTAATACTATATTTATCCTTTATGTCACCTGAAATAGTGACTCCTAGATCCCTTTCCTCCTCAGTAGTTTCCAGTATAGCGCCATTAATACTATATTTATCCTTTATGCTACCTGAAATAGTGACTCCTAGATCCCTTTCCTCCTCAGTAGTTTCCAGTATAGTGCCATTAATACTATATTTATCCTTTATGTCACCTGAGATAGTGACTCCTAGATCCCTTTCCTCCTCAGTAGTTTCCAGTATAGTGCCATTAATACTATATTTATCCTTTATGTCACCTGAGATAGTGACCCCTAGATCCCTTTCCTCCTCAGTAGTTTCCAGTATAGCGCCATTATACTATGTTTATCCTTTATGTCACCTGAGATAGTGACTCCTAGATCCCTTTCCTCCTCAGTAGTTTCCAGTATAGCGCCATTAATACTATATTTATCCTTTATGTCACCTGAAATAGTGACTCCTAGATCCCTTTCCTCCTCAGTAGTTCCCAGTATAGTGACATTAATACTATATTTATCCTTCGTCACCTGAAATAGTGACTCCTAGATCCCTTTCCTCCTCAGTAGTTTCCAGTATAGTGCCATTAATACTGTATTTATCCTTTATGTCACCTGAAATAGTGACTCCTAGATCCCTTTCCTCCTCAGTAGTTCCCAGTATAGTGCCATTAATACTATATTTATCCTTTATGTCACCTGAATTAGTGACTCCTAGATCCCTTTCCTCCTCAGTAGTTTCCAGTATAGTGCCATTAATACTATATTTATCCTTTATGTTACCTGAGATAGTGACTCCTAGATCCCTTTCCTCCTCAGTAGTTTCCAGTATAGAGCCATTAATACTATATTTATCCTTTATGTCACCTGAAATAGTGACTCCTAGATCCCTTTCCTCCTCAGTAGTTTCCAGTATAGTGCCATTAATACTATATTTATCCTTTATGTCACCTGAAATAGTGACTCATAGATCCCTTTCCTCCTCAGTAGTTTCCAGTATAGTGCCATTAATACTATATTTATCCTTTATGTCACCTGAAATAGTGACTCATAGATCCCTTTCCTCCTCAGTAGTTTCCAGTATAGTGCCATTAATACTATATTTATCCTTTATGTCACCTGAAATAGTGACTCCTAGATCCCTTTCCTCCTCAGTAGTTTCCAGTATAGTGCCATTAATACTATATTTATCCTTTATGTCACCTGAAATAGTGACTCCTAGATCCCTTTCCTCCTCAGTAGTTTCAATAATAGTGCCATTAATACTATATTTATCCTTTATGTCACCTGAAATAGTGACTCCTAGATCCCTTTCCTCCTCAGTAGTTTCCAGTATAGCGCCATTAATACTATATTTATCCTTTATGTCACCTGAAATAGTGACTCCTAGATCCCTTTCCTCCTCAGTAGTTTCCAGAATAGTGCCATTAATACTATATTTATCCTTTATATCACCTGAAATAGTGACTCCTAGATCCCTTTCCTCCTCAGTAGTTTCAATAATAGTGCCATTAATACTATATTTATCCTTTATGTCACCTGAAATAGTGACTCCTAGATCCCTTTCCTCCTCAGTAGTTTCCAGTATAGCGCCATTAATACTATATTTATCCTTTATGCTACCTGAAATAGTGACTCCTAGATCCCTTTCCTCCTCAGTAGTTTCCAGTATAGTGCCATTAATACTATATTTATCCTTTATGTCACCTGAGATAGTGACTCCTAGATCCCTTTCCTCCTCAGTAGTTTCCAGTATAGTGCCATTAATACTATATTTATCCTTTATGTCACCTGAGATAGTGACCCCTAGATCCCTTTCCTCCTCAGTAGTTTCCAGTATAGCGCCATTATACTATGTTTATCCTTTATGTCACCTGAGATAGTGACTCCTAGATCCCTTTCCTCCTCAGTAGTTTCCAGTATAGCGCCATTAATACTATATTTATCCTTTATGTCACCTGAAATAGTGACTCCTAGATCCCTTTCCTCCTCAGTAGTTCCCAGTATAGTGACATTAATACTATATTTATCCTTCGTCACCTGAAATAGTGACTCCTAGATCCCTTTCCTCCTCAGTAGTTTCCAGTATAGTGCCATTAATACTGTATTTATCCTTTATGTCACCTGAAATAGTGACTCCTAGATCCCTTTCCTCCTCAGTAGTTCCCAGTATAGTGCCATTAATACTATATTTATCCTTTATGTCACCTGAATTAGTGACTCCTAGATCCCTTTCCTCCTCAGTAGTTTCCAGTATAGTGCCATTAATACTATATTTATCCTTTATGTTACCTGAGATAGTGACTCCTAGATCCCTTTCCTCCTCAGTAGTTTCCAGTATAGAGCCATTAATACTATATTTATCCTTTATGTCACCTGAAATAGTGACTCCTAGATCCCTTTCCTCCTCAGTAGTTTCCAGTATAGTGCCATTAATACTATATTTATCCTTTATGCTACCTGAAATAGTGACTCCTAGATCCCTTTCCTCCTCAGTAGTTTCCAGTATAGTGCCATTAATACTATATTTATCCTTTATGTCACCTGAGATAGTGACTCCTAGATCCCTTTCCTCCTCAGTAGTTTCCAGTATAGTGCCATTAATACTATATTTATCCTTTATGTCACCTGAGATAGTGACCCCTAGATCCCTTTCCTCCTCAGTAGTTTCCAGTATAGCGCCATTATACTATGTTTATCCTTTATGTCACCTGAGATAGTGACTCCTAGATCCCTTTCCTCCTCAGTAGTTTCCAGTATAGCGCCATTAATACTATATTTATCCTTTATGTCACCTGAAATAGTGACTCCTAGATCCCTTTCCTCCTCAGTAGTTCCCAGTATAGTGACATTAATACTATATTTATCCTTCGTCACCTGAAATAGTGACTCCTAGATCCCTTTCCTCCTCAGTAGTTTCCAGTATAGTGCCATTAATACTGTATTTATCCTTTATGTCACCTGAAATAGTGACTCCTAGATCCCTTTCCTCCTCAGTAGTTCCCAGTATAGTGCCATTAATACTATATTTATCCTTTATGTCACCTGAATTAGTGACTCCTAGATCCCTTTCCTCCTCAGTAGTTTCCAGTATAGTGCCATTAATACTATATTTATCCTTTATGTTACCTGAGATAGTGACTCCTAGATCCCTTTCCTCCTCAGTAGTTTCCAGTATAGAGCCATTAATACTATATTTATCCTTTATGTCACCTGAAATAGTGACTCCTAGATCCGTTTCCTCCTCAGTAGTTTCCAGTATAGTACTATTAATACTATATTTATCCTTTATGTCACCTGAGATAGTGACTCCTAGATCCCTTTCCTCCTCAGTAGTTCCCAGTATAGTGCCATTAATACTATATTTATCCTTTATGTCACCTGAAATAGTGACTCCTAGATCCCTTTCCTCCTCAGTAGTTCCCAGTATAGTGCCATTAATACTATATTTATCCTTTATGTCACCTGAAATAGTGACTCCTAGATCCATTTCCCCCTCAGTAGTTCCAGTATAGTGCCATTAATACTATATTTATCCATTATGTCACCTGAGATAGTGACTCCTAGATCCCTTTCCTCCTCAGTAGTTTCCAGTATAGTGTCATTATACTATATTTATCCTTTATGTCACCTGAGATAGTGACTCCTAGATCCCTTTCCTCCTCAGTAGTTCCCAGTATAGTGCCATTACTATATTTATCCTTTATGTCACCTGAGATAGTGACTCCTAGATCCCTTTCCTCCTCAGTAGTTCCCAGTATAGTGCCATTACTATATTTATCCTTTATGTCACCTGAGATAGTGACTCCTAGATCCCTTTCCTCCTCAGTAGTTTCCAGTATAGTGCCATTACTATATTTATCCTTTATGTCACCTGAGATAGTGACTCCTAGATCCCTTTCCTCCTCAGTAGTTTCCAGTATAGTGCCATTAATACTATATTTAGCCTTTGGATTTTTGAGACCCAAGTGCATGATTTTGCATTTTTTGGCATTAAACTGTAATTGTCACACTGTGACCCCTGAAATCAACAGAGGGTGGTCACTTACATATGACACACTTGTATTTTGCTTGGCCCAGTGCTATTTTGGGCATGAAATACACTGGCAAAATGGGCACAAACACCACATTTTACCATTTTGAATAAGTAGCTGTAGTTTTGCAAGGGTTAACTAGTCTTGGGCCACAAATTTGACCCCTGAAATCAGGAGCCTGCAATACAGTCTCTGCGCATAAAGCTTTTCTTAAATTCTGCAAAGTAGTCTCTGCGGGCCTAGGGGGTAATTCAGACTCCATCACTGCAGCAGCAGCGATCGCAGTCTGAATTACTTTGTGCAGTGCGCCCTGCGCGTGCGCACCCCGGGAGCCCAGTGAGATTCTATCAGCATCTCAGGGCTGCGATCGGCTCTGCCTAATTGACAGGCAGAGGTGGTCACGTGGTGGGAGAGGGCGTGCCACTAGCGTTAGAATGCGGTCCAGACAACGGAGGCCTGTCTGGACCGTTGGGGGGCGGCCCACGGCAGCTGCGTGATGTCACATACAGCCTTTGCGACCCAGGATGCTTCACTGGCAGAGAGCTACGCATCAGGTACAAAATCATCGCCACCGTGCAATAGTTTTGTACCTGTGCAGGGGGGGTGGGGGGGGCTAGGGCCAGTCATGCGGGGCGGACTAGCCCTGTGCTGGGCATCCACCCGCGTGTCAGAGTAAATGATCGTAGATGGGCTACATTTAGCACATCTATGATCAGATCTTGTCTGGGGACTGTTTCCTCAGACATTCAGTGAATGATGCTGCCCTGTGGCAAATTCACGTATGAACCTACGCAGTGGAGGAACAAGACCATGGTGGGTCCAGGTGCAACAAAATGCATTGCCCCCACTCCCCCATAATCCAAAACATGTATGTCAAAAAATAGGGCATGGTCTCATTGAAAAGGGGTGCGGGCACACAATAGTACCACCAATTCAAATTATGTCACAAAGTAGTGCAACCTTATTACATTACACCGATTTACATTACATTACACTGAACAGTAGTATTCCCCTTATATACGTTACGCTACAGAGTAGTGCTCCTGAAACACGTTACACCACACAGCACTGCTTCTTATACGCATTACGCCACATAGTAGAGCTCCTTATGTCACAATCCTGACTAAAATCCTATCATTTGGTGACTTATCTCCTGCCATCTGTCCTGTAACCGGCATGTTTTCTGCTGGCTGGGATAAACAGCTCACCAGTATCATGAGTTCTCTGTGTTCTGAGCTCACTCTCTGCTAACGAGTGCAGCTGTAGTGATTAATCTTCTGTGTGAATTCAGAACTCATTAAGTCTCTGCATAGTGTGCCTGCATAGCAATCATTGAGGATTCTCATGCTGTCCTATACTTCTGTGCCAGTATCTACAAGTCCAGTGGTTACCAGATATACCTTCCTGTGTTCTCAGGACCTGTGGCCATTATTGCCCATCTATGCACACACCACGCCGGATGTTCCCTCCAAAACCAGCTATGGACATTGCCTTGACAGTTCCTGGTCAGCTGACCTTCTAGGGTCCAATCCAGATTCACTTCTGTATCATGTGAGCCGCTTATCCACTCAGCAGTAAGCACTGGGTATAAGTTCCAGGTCTCAAGCACCAGCAAGCTGCCAGTGCTTTGGTATCTCTCAGCCTGGAGTGAGTTTCAGAATCTCCTGCTGGTAATAGACTCTGTGAAAGTTGCCATCCCCCGCTCTGCCTGACTCCCTGGATGATATAAAGGGCCATCGCTGCCACTATATCCTGGCAGCTCCAGATTCACTGGAAGTCCTCCGGTGATTCAGAGGGACTATCCTATATCCCTAGTAGCATTTGTAATTGTCATCTCACGCACTTCCTTACTCACTGGATGATTTAAAGGGCCTTCGCTGCTACTACATACTGGCATCTACAGACTCACTGGAAGTCCAACAGTAAACCAGAGGAACAGTCCTATATCCATAGTGGCCTTAGAGACTTTGATGGTTTTTGCCAGCTTCCAGTTCTCCGCTGCACAAGCTAGCGCTCCATAGTTTCCAGAAAACCTGCCACTGCTGTCTACAACATTGCAGTATCCATTGTGCAGAACCACCGCATCACAGCTACTGGGAAACTAGCAGTGCTGACACTGCACTGCACCACATATGGAATCCCCATTGCGCTACCTCAGCTGCCCAGCATCTGGACACCTGTGTTGCTGACATCCTCAGCTTCGGTTACAAGTATTGCTGACGTCCTCAGCTTCGGTTACAAGTATTGCTGACATCCTCAGCTTCTGCTTCAAGCTTTGCCGGTGTCCTCGGCTTCGTGTTCAAGTATCACTGACATCCTCAGCTTCATCTTCAAGTACTGCTGTTGTCCTCAGCCTCGTCGACAGCCATCACACTGGTTCCAGCCAGTGATCTGTGACTTTCCTGCATTGCTGATCCTCCTAGCATTCCGTCAACTCACCAGATCTCACGTGGCTCTCCATTAGGCGACAACCCAGCTACCCATTACACTGGTGGCATCGACCACCAGTGTTTCAGTACCCATAGCTGGTCACCTTCCATCATAGAGTACACTGCCTGACTGCCATGTCTGTACGAGTGGATAGTTCACTAAGCCAGCCCGGTTCTACTCACTGCACTCAAGACCAAACCCAGTGTCCAGAACCAGTCCGGGTTCACAAATAACCTCAGCCGTGACAGTAAGCACTGACCTAATGGATCTGGCTAGCGGTACTGGGTTAAGTGCAGACCTGCTTAAAGCAATAGCAGCTCATCTAGAAGGCCTTGAGTTAGTACAGCGTCAGACAGTTAAAGGCTTACAGGATCTTTCTGCTCGACAAGACTGGTTCCAAGCGACTCTGGCTACGTCGCCACCACAGTCTGCAGTTTGAGGCTCTCCGTCATTTCCTCCTGCCTCCTCCAAAGGTTCTAGCCTGAATTCTCCAGCATCAACTTCATGTGCATCATCTGAACCTCTTATCAAGATTCCTGTTCTGAAAGAACTTCATAGTGCTGATGTTAGAAGCATTTCTACAGAGAGGTCGACTCCTTTGTTTGTTTATTCTCCAACCACCCAGATTTCTTTTGCCTCTAAATATGAACAATTAAAGTATCTTCTTCCATTGTTGAAGCAGTTACAAGACCATCTCTACAGTATTGTACTGAACATTTCTGAACTTCTTGGTGACCCTTCTGATATGGTAAAACTCCCCTCCATACCCGCCACACTGGAAACATCTTCTCTGCTCACTTGCACCAAGGAAACCAATGCTACTTCTCCTGGAAAAACTAAGTCTTCACCACCTGCATTGAGTAAAAAGTCCCAGTGTAACCCGCGGCCTAAACTTTCCGAAGATGAATGCAAACGTCGCAGGCAGCTCCATCTCTGCTTCTATTGTGGGAGTTCTGATAATTTCATTGGAGACTGTTCTCTTCGCAAGTCTAAGAAAGAGGTCACACACCAATCTCGCTGTATCTATGTCCACAAATCAGCTCAAGCGTTGTCTCCGTCTACAGTGTCCTCCGACAGAGAATTCAAGAAAGACATCCGTAAAGAGGCTCAAATCTATGATTGGGGTCCTAAGACAGGAAGACCCAATTTTCAATTCGGGCACCAAAGGAGGTCTTTAAAAACTCTTCTCACTAAAGAGTTCTCTAACTCCCTAGCCCCAGGAAGGGGTTCCGAGTGTCCAGCCCAAGGAAGGGGTTCCGAATGTCCAGCCCCAGGAAGGGGTTTCCGAGTGTCCAGCCCCAGGAAGGGGTTCTGAGTGTCCAGCCCCAGGAAGGAGTTCTGAGTGTCCAGCCCCAGTAGGGGTTTCCGAGTGTCCAGCCCCAGGAGGGGTTTCCAAGTGTCTAACACCAGAAGGGGTCTTCCATGGTTTAGCCCCGGAAGGGTCGTCCAACCCACTGGCTTCAGAAAAAGTATCCATTCTGCCATCCTCTGGTGAGGTATCTTTTGTTCAAGCTCAAGAAGTGGCATCGGAGTCTTCTACCTCAAAAGAAATGTCTAGTCTGTTAACCCCAGGAGGGGCACTGGATTTGCATGCTCTAAGAGGGATTCCCAGCGTTTCAGCCCCAAGGGAGCTATCCAGGGCTAAGGCCCCATAGACATTAACTTCCATCCATCATCTTCTAAGAGTGCATTCAGCATGGTCCAGCTTCAAGGAGAACTGTCTGAGCACCCTGTTTCCACTTCTACTGATCCAATCATCTCCGGTCTCAACCTGGTCCTATCCATCTGTCCGGATCAGCCTCCTTTGTTTCAAGCCAATTCAAGTATCCCTGGACAAAATCCGGGTTCAGCCGTTGGTCCAAAGATTCCACAGGTTCCAGCCAGTCTAGGTAGCGCTGTGTCCAGTGCTGAGCTACCTCCTCCAGTCCCAGCTGGTACAAGCTTTTCCGGACCTAATCCGGTCCCATCCGCCTGTCCTGATCAGCATCCTTCGATTCCTACCGATTCCAGTTCCTCCGAACCCGGTCTAGTTCAATCTAGTGATTCAAATAATGGACTCCTGTTAATCTGTCCATTTGATACTCCAGCACCCGTTTACTTTGATGGTGATTATGCTCAGTTCCATGCATTAGCATGCCAATACCTCACTGAGACTGAGTCAGCATCTTCGATAAGTATAACTCCTGCTAACGCAATTAAATATTTACTACTTTTCTTTAGAGGCAAGGCTTTGGAATGGGTGAATCCTCTCATTGAGTCCAAAGATGCAATTTTAAATGATCTTCCTGCTTTCCTAGATGCAGTTCAACAAGAATTTGCTCCGAAAACAGTCTGTTTGGGTTCATCGATCACACAGTTTACAGAAAGCACACCCAGTAGTCAGTTCTCTAATCCATCGCTTTCTAAGTAAGATCAAGCTCTATTGGATCAATACATCCAAAATTTCAGGAAGGCTCAGAGGACTTCAAAGACAGCTCAAGGACATCAATCTGTTGAATTGAAAATCTGTTATGCATCCTTTGACACTATTCCTGAATCCTCGTATAAGCTCCAGGTTCCCTGAACCATCTTATGCCATGGATATCATTATTCCTAAGCAGAAGATACCCATGCTTACCTTAGACTTGGACTTAGACTCTGATAGTGAATTTCTTGATGACTCCGATTACGTTATGGGAGGTCCTGTTCTTCACAGTTATGCTTTTTTTTTGCATGAGGAAGTCCCAGAGTCTTCAACAAGGTTTACAGGCCTCTGTATGAAAGGATCTCGCTTTTGGACAAGATTTAATTTGAGCCTTAGTGGAGTGCTAGCTTCAAAAGCCCAATCTTCTTGCACTTCTGATCCAGGGAAGTATCCCTCCACAGTTTGTTCCTCGGTCCTTTCTGATGAAGGAGATACAAATTTCGCCAATGATGGATGGTCTACCTGTTCTGAAGATGAAGATCAGGAAAATTTCTAGGAAATCCAGCTTAGATTTTATATTTCCTGGTTTCTACTTTTTGTATTTTGTGTGGAAGCTATTCTTCAAGTTTCTACAGCGGTGTCCGGAGTCCACCCATAAAGGGGGGGTACTGTCACAATCCTGACTAAAATCCTATCATTTGGTGACTTACCTCTGCCATCTGTTCTGTAACCGGCATGTTTTCTGCTGGCTGGGATAAACAGCTCACCAGTATCATGAGTTCTCTGTGTTCTGAGCTCACTCTCTGCTAACGAGTGCAGCTGTAGTGATTAATCTTCTGTGTGAATTCAGAACTCAGTAAGTCTCTGCATGGTGTGCCTGCATAGCAATCATTGAGGATTCTCATGCTGTCCTATACTTCTGTGCCAGTATCCACAAGTCTAGGGGTTACCAGATATACCTTCCTGTGTTCTCAGGACCCGTGGCCATTATTGCCTGTCTATGCACACACCACGCTGGAGTTCCCTCCAAAACCAGCTATGGTCATCACCATGGCAGTTTCTGGTCAGCTGACCTTCTAGGGTCCAATCCGGATTTACTTCTGTATCATGTGAGCCACTCATCCACTCAGCTGTAAGCACTGGGTATAAGTTCCAGGTCTCAAGCACCAGCAAGCTGTCAGTCCTTTGGTGTCTCTCAGCCTGGAGTGAGCTCCAGAATCTCCTGCTGGTAATAGACTTTGTGCAAGTTACTATCCCCCGCTCTGCCTGACTCCCTGGATGATTTAAAGGGCCATCGCTGCCACTATATCCCGGCAGCTCCAGATTCACTTGAAGTCCTGCAGTGAACCGGCGGGGCTATCCTATATCCCTAGTGGCATTTGCAATTGTCATCTCACGCACTTCCTGACTCACTGGATGATTTAAAGGGCCTTCGCTGCTACTACATACTGGCATCTCCAGACTCACTGGAAGTCCAACAGTAAACCAGAGGAACAGTCCTATATCCCTAGTGGCCTTAGAGACTTTGCTGGTTTTTGCCAGCTTCTAGTTCTCCGCTGCGCAAGTTAGCGCTCCATAGTTTCCGTAAAACCTGCCACTGCTGTCTACAACATTGCAGTATCCATTGTGCAGAACCACCACATCACAGCTGGGAAACCAGCAGTGCTGACACTGTACTGCACCGCATACGGAATCCCCATTGTGCTACCTCAGCTGCCCAGCATCTTGCTGACATCCTCAGCTTCGGTTACAAGTATTGCTGACGTCCTCAGAATCTGCTACAAGCTTTGACGACATCCTCGGCTTCGTGTTCAAGTATCACTGACATCCTCAGCTTCATCTTTAAGTACTGCTGTTGTCCTCAGCCTCGTCAATAGCCATCACACTGGTTCCAGCCAGTGATCTGTGACTTTCCTGCATTGCTGATCCCCCCAGCTTTCCGTCAACTCACCAGTTCTCACGTGACTCTCCATTAGGCGACAACCCAGCTACCCATTGCACTGGTGGCATCCACCACCAGTGTTCCAGTACCCATAGCTGGTCACCTTCCCTCAGAGTACACTGCCTGACTGCCACGTCTGTACAAGTGGATCGTTCACTAAGCCAGCCCGATTCTGCTCACTGTGCTCAAGACCAAACCCAGTGTCCAGTACCAGTCCGGGTTCACAAATAACCTCAGCTGTGACACCCTATACACATTACGCCACACAGTAGTGCTCCTTATACACGTTACAACACACAGTAGTGCCTCTTATACATGTTACGCCACACAGTAGTATTCTTAATATATGTTATACCACACAGTAGTGCTCCTGTTACAGGTTATGCCACACAGTACTGCTCATTATACATGTTACACCACACAGTAGAGACCCTAATACACGTTACAACACACAATAGTGCCTCTTATACATGTTACACAACACAGTAGTGCTCCTTATACATGTTACACCACACAGTAGTGCTTCTTATATACATTACACCACACAGTAGTACCCCTTATACAGGTTATGCCACACAGTAGAGCTCCTTATACACATTACGCTACACAGTATTGCTCCTTTTACACGTAACACCAATATATTAGGCACTACGGGTAAGTTTAGGGTTAGGCTGCGGGGTGGGAGGGTTAGGCACTGGGGGTGGTGGCTAGGGTTAGGCTGTGGGGAGGGGAAAAGGTTAAGGTTAACTACTAGGGGAAGGTTTAGGGATTTGATAAAGCTGATTATTTACCTTATAACACACGCTATTTACTTATACTATGAAGCCGTAATGGCCGCTGAACCTCGTGCACATGCTAAGTACTCCGTACGCTATTTGCGTATGAAGACCTTGCACGTGCTATGCAAGTTACGTACACACGCTGCGCTGTGAGTACGGAATACACACAGCGAGCGTACACACAGATAATAACCTTTTAAAACCTTGCACAGAGTATGCTTATACTGTAATTCTTAGTGTTGAGACACTGTAATGATATAATCACTGTTTAACCTTGGCTTGTAAGCTAGCTATATGAGCGATTGAGATGCTCAACAACCCTTAATAATAAATTGTGAAACACACACCTTGCTAAGGTTCCAACACCTTTACTAGACGAAGTAAGTAAGAGAGAAAAAGTAAACAGTAACATCTCATACACTACAGGCTAACATTAATAACTAATAGAATGACTAAACAGAAATATACACAATAGCGAACGATCGCGAAACACAATTACATATATTAAGAATGAACGGCTAACATTACACGGGTAACAAAGTTGCCACAGAGAAACATACCATACGGGGAACACTCGCTTGCGCAACCGGATCCAGTCCTCCAATTATCAGAGATAAATGTTGAAGAGAGAGAGTACTGGCCGGTCTGGGGACAGTGACCCTTATATACACAACATACAGTGTACTACAAAGGGCCCTACAATCTTATTGTTCATTGGACACAGGAATGTCTCTCCGCATCATAACAAAAGGTCATAGGTTAGTTTGAACAGGTGGGCTGTGACTATATCAAACTGCTCAGGTGGGAGGGAATCTCAGAATTCCCGCCGCATGGATAATGAACCGCAAATATAGTAAATGTCCAGAAACTACTAATATCCATAACTATACGCAGGAGCAATTAATCTTTACCTAACCAGCACCGGATTGTTCCTAATAAAATGTTCTTTAGTTAGGTACCAGACACCACTGCTCAAACCCTGTCTGACCCTTCATATCATGCAAAGAGGAATTCCTCTGTCCAGCGACCAGTTACATTAAACAAACTTACAGGTATTATTAAGGGGAACATTATCTATAAAACATACTATTTGGATTTATTATTTAACGATTGAGTCGCTCGCTAGACGCACACAAACTCTACCGTATATGCACATACCACCCGCTCGAGCTCATGGCCAAGGAGGCGCCATCACGCAGCTGCGAGTATCCGCACGCACGGGAGAGAATGTGCACGTGCAGCGGGCAAGCGCATGAGGTGAATATATGGCAACGTGTAGCATGATATTTTTCTGACTTTTACAGTCCACCCTTTGACAGTCATCAATAACTGCCACTTCCTAAAACAATTCAAAAAGAAAAATATATATATACCATCATGTTAATACCATTCTATGATTGAGAAAAGGGAGGAGAGGCGAAGGTGGGAAAAAGGTATGACCTAGTGAGATAGTAGAAGCATGTGTGTATGAATCCATGTTTGAGGGGTCATGTATCATCGTGCCGTACGTGTTTTAAATCAAGCTTCGAGGTATTGCGAAATATACATTTGAATTCCTTCTTATCCCGTATTAAGGGTCTGTGGATGGGCTGTCAAACTTTACCGAGCTCTTTTCGGCTTTTGGTTGCAACAAATGGGCAGCACATTTTAGTTGATGATACATGAATGAGGGGATATGTGAGTGCTGATATATGTGTCTATGTTCCCTATCGACTATGTGTGTCATTACCTGAAGGTTGTAGAAATGAGGATAAGAAGCAATTATTATACATGCAGTCATAAACGGTCCATGTGGATATTAAAACTGGACTGACATTTCTTGATCCACCCATCCTCAACTATATTATCACAATGCCTACAGATGCAGTTTTCTTCAGCTAACAATCCTTCACAATTTCTTCTATTGTCAATGCTACCAGATCGTTTTCTGATACTCGCCTTTACTCGGTGATTATGTTGCTCTTGGAAAACTACGCCTCCATCCTGGTCATCAGAACCCATTCCAGATCCTTTCTCATCCTCCATGGTACTCTCACCGAAACAGACTGCTCTGGTCAACATCATGGTCAACAGGAAAATCCGGATCACAGTCTCTTGGGGTAAGTCCATCTTTGAGGAGTAAAAGGAGAAAAATAAGAAGGGGGAAAGGAAATAGGAGGGAGGTGGGAACTGGAGAAAATAACAAATGGGAAAAAGAAATCTGGCTCAACAAGCTTCTGGTCTTATTATTTTCAGCGCTTAGGTGTCGTCTCAATCTTCCCTGAACAGACACTCTAGTGACACAACCTCTACCGTCTGTTCCTTATCACAGGACCTCTCTGGATCAGTAACCTTTTTACAATGAGACGTATGGACCCAAGTCTCTCTCTCTGCAACCTTCAAAGCAGTTGTGCTGGTCAATAGGACTTGATATGGTCCTTCCCATCTGTCAATAAGGCAACCTGAGCGTAGAATATTCCGTATCATTACATAATCCCCAGGTTCAATGTCATGACAATTACTGTCTGGCAAATCAGGAATCACCAACTTTAGATTATCATTTTGATTCCTCAATTGTTTACTCATCTTAACCAAGTACTTTACGGTTACTTCATTGTTACATTTCAAATCATCCTGGGGGTTAATCATAACATGGGGTTGTCGACCAAACAAGATTTCAAAAGGAGACAGATTAAGAGGGGATCTGGGAGTGGTTCTGATACTGTATAATACAATTGGCAAAGCTTCAGGCCATAACAGTCCTGTTTCAGTCATTACCTTGCTCAATTTATTTTTAATAGTGCTGTTCACTCTTTCCACCTTTGCACTCGCCTGGGGGCGGTACGGAGTATGCAGCTTACTATTAATTCCCATCAGTTTACACATTGTTTGAAAGACTTCACCTGTGAAATGGGTACCCCTATAGCTTTCAATTATTCTAGGGATACCGTACCTACACACAAATTCCTGCACAATTTTCTTTGCAGTAAATACAGCGGTATTTGTGGGAATTGGGAAATGCTTCGACCCAATTTGAGAACACGTCAATACAGACCAATACATATTTTAAATTTCTACATGGTGGCAATTGTATGAAATCAATTTGTATTAACTGGAAGGGGCCATCTGTCGGAGGGATATGGGATGGCTCTGTTGGTATTGCCTTTCCGATATTCTTCCTCAAGCAGGTGAGACATGTCATCGCTCTTTTACCCGCATGGGAAGAAAATCCTGGGGCGCACCAATAAGCTCTTACCAACTTACACATTCCTTCTTTGCCTAGATGAGTCAGCCCATGTGCCGCTTCCGCTAGACTTGGAAGGTATGCTCTGGGTGCCACTGGCTTACCCTGTCCATCTGTCCAGAGTCCTGAGGACTCCTGGCCATATCCTTTTGACCTCCAAACTGCCTTTTCCTGTGGGGAACACAAATTTTGCATTTCACACAATTTCTGTGTGTTTACAATATTAAATACCATCAGTTGTGTGCTGTCTGTCTGTATGGGGGTACTGGCTGCTGATTTTGCTGCTTTGTCTGCTCGGCTGTTACCAAGTGACACCGGGTCTTGGCTATATGTGTGAGCTTTACACTTGATAACAGCCACTCTGTCGGGTTCCTGTATCGCTGTTAGAAGTCTTTTGATGTGGGCTGCATGCGCTATGGGTGTGCCAGCTGCTGTCATGAAATATCTGAGGCGCCATAGGGCCCCGAAATCATGGACTACTCCGAAGGCGTACCTAGAATCTGTGTAAATATTGGCTGACTTGCCCTTAGCCAATTTACATGCTCTGGTTAGGGCAACCAGTTCAGCAACTTGTGCTGAGTGTGGTGGGCCTAGCGGTTCTGCTTCTATGGTACCTTGGTCACGACTGCGTATCCAGTACACAAGTCTCCCGAGTCCGTCTGTCTGTGACAACTACCGTCAGTGTAGAAAGTAAAATCTACATCTTCCAGTGGGTTGTCACTGATGTCAGGCCTTGCCGTGAAATTTTGGGTCAAATATTCCATACAATCATGCGTGTCATCCCCTGTATTAAATCCTCCTTCACCATCACTCTCATCCTCCACCCTTTGTGCCTGTCCAGGCACACCTGGGAGATATGTTGCAGGATTTAATGCACTGCATCTCCTTATGGTGATGTTTACGGGGGCCATTAATGCCAATTCCCATCTTGTAAACCGCGCTGATGAGACGTGTCTGGTTTGGGCCGAATTCAGCAAGGCTGACACTGCATGGGGTGTATGCATTGTAAGGTTCTGTCCTAGCACTACATCTTCACTTTTACTTACTAGCAATGCTATCGCTGCAACACTTCGCAAGCATGTGGGGAGGGATCGCGCTACCGTGTCTAGCTGAGCGCTATAGTAGGCTACCGGCCTGCTGGCATCACCATGTTTCTGGGTTAAAACACCTGCCGCGCATCCAGCACTCTCTGTTCCGTACAGCTCAAAGGGTTTCCCATAGTCTGGCATACCTAATGCTGGTGCCTGCGTTAGGCACTGTTTAAGTCTCTCAAATGCCATTTCAGATTCGTCTGTGTGCGAAATCTGATCAGGTTTGTTTGATGAGACCATCTCCTGCAAAGGTAGGGCTAGTATGGAAAAACCTGGGATCCAGTTACGGCAATACCCACACATTCCTAAAAATGTTCTAATCTGTTGCTGGGTTTGTGGCAGGGTCATGTCACGAATTGCTTGAATTCTATCAGCGGTAAGGTGTCTCAGTCCTTGTGTTAAACAGTGTCCCAAATATTTCACACGGGTCCGGCATAATTGTAACTTATCTTTGGAAACTTTGTGTCCTGTGTCTGAAAGATGAAACAGGAGTTGTTTCGTATCCTTCAGGGACGCTTCCAGTGAATCTGAACACAGTAGTAAATCATCCACGTACTGTATCAATATTGATCCACTCTCTGGTTGGAAAGATTGTAAACAATCATGTAAGGCCTGGGAGAAAATACTTGGGCTGTCTATGAAACCTTGTGGTAAGCGAGTCCAGGTGTACTGAACTCCTCTGTATGTGAATGCGAATAAGTATTGACTGTCAGGGTGCATACGTACCGAGAAGAAGGCAGAGCAGAGGTCAATCACAGTGAAAAATTTGGCCGTGGGAGGGATTTGCATAAGGATAACAGCTGGATTTGGCACTACGGGGAATTGACTCTCAACTATTTTGTTGATCCCTCTTAGATCCTGTACTAATCTGTAACCCCTCCCCCCACTCTTTTTAACAGGGAAGATGGGACTATTGGCAGTGCTGGACGTCCTTACCAGAATGCCCTGTTGTAGCAAGCGCTCTA